>NC_056726.1:1034025844-1034127214 GCF_019279795.1 Protopterus annectens | reverse complement strand
TGTAGGCAAATGGAGTCTGAGGGAATTAAACCCTTTAGCATAATGGCCTTTGTAACTCATAGGCTAAATCTTGTAAATAAAACTGACAGTTTTTCACTTCCTTTTCCTCCTCTGCATTTACTGCCCACTGCAAATGATGTCGCATTACAAAATCCAACATCAAATGTACTCTTTTCTTGGCTAACTGATACATTTTCTTGGGATTTTTATTTTTGTAACTGATATTAGCAGAAATACTCAGAACTCTGGCATTTTTTGTACAAATGTTATTCTGTGTCCAATTAGATACCTTACCTTTTTTATATTTGCTTAGGTTTCTTTTATAGTACATCTGCACATTTTCTGGGTTAACTTATGTCTTATACTTATTTTTACTTTCAAATTGCCTGCTAGCTCAATTTTGGTTTCTGCTGCTCCATCACTGGGCCCTGTTTGTGATAACAGGCAGGATTATTTGTACCATCTAATCACAACCACAGTCTTCCTGCCTTGTGTAAGTTCTAGACCAACTCTTATTTCCTGATCTTGATTGTGCATCTCTTGGTTGTCCCCCCACACCTCATTGTTATACCAAATGAGTGCCTCATGCTGCAGCTCTGTCTTTTTCTTATGATGTATATTATCCTGTTACGCTATGGCTGCGGATTCTTCCATTCCCTCCTCCCACATATTCCATAGTGCAATGGAGAAATCAAAGCCTAACATAACATAATGAGTCAGATAAGGAGTAACAGATACAGACTATAACAAATCTTCATAGAATTGCCTGAATTTCTATGTATGTAAGAGAATATTATTTTCTGTAACCATGAATACATAGCCTCAGTATTATGGCTTTTACTAATCATATGCCAACACACCAGGGGATCACTGACAAGGGAAATCCTGCTTCTAGCATCTAGCAGGGCTTGAACATAGACCTGGCTAGCTCATTAATATCAACATGAAATAGTATGCCAGAATTATCATGGACAGGAAGGAACCAGGCAGGTGTCATTGCAGGGCGGTCTAGTGCAGACCACCTTAGCACCAAATCATTGTTTATATAAGACTTTTAAGCAGACCTAAAACAGGTGATATATGTATTAATTAATATGTTTAGAAAGGCCATATTTTTCAGTAGAGATGAGCAGTACAACATCTCAGTCCCAAATGTAAAAGCTACAGTGACACTATATAAGGCAGCATCAATGACTGTGCTCTCCAACACCAATCTGCCTTCCTTATTTTAGGCTGTATGCAACAATTAGGTAGGGATTCCCACTGCTACAATGACACTATATAAGGTAGCATCAATGACTGTGCTCTCCAACACCAATACGTTTTCCTTATTTTAGGTTGTATACAACAATTAGATAGGGATTCCTACGTCCCCCAATCATTTTTCTTGCTTGCTATAGGGTTGCTGAATAGATGGCTAAACATGACTTGGGCCCTGGCAGTTTGCTCTGTGTTTAGAACTGAAAGTGTAACCCTGTCTGTTGTGGACAACTGAGTGGTATTAGCATACGTTCCTCTGACTGACATCACTGTCATCCTGCCACTATTATCTAACTTAATAGATGTCTCTGCATTGTTGGCAAATATGAGCAGACTTATGGCCAACAAATCAATCCCTCTGTAACCAAATTACAGGGAGTGAGAACAGCCCTCCCATATGTCTGATTTACATGTAAATACTTAAGTATACACCTCCACCTGAAAGCAGCAAACATAAGGGAAATTAATATGCGGTAGGTGGAGTGAAAAGATTCTTATGGTTTCATAGCTGTAATGGGATGAACCCCTCTAGGATAGACCATATCACTAAAGTCAAAATGTTTGTAGTTCCCTTGTTGTTTTCCATGTTCAGGCAGTCATATCCCTCATAGGAACAAAAGGATAACCAGACATTTGAAAATAATTGGGCAGCTTCTCTGGAATGGGAGAAGAAGGGTGTACTGCTTTGTCACATTCTAAAGAAGGGTTTTTAGTCGTGAACTGGTCTGCAAATATGTACAACCATTTATCTACAGAAATTATTTGCATGAGGTCAAAGCTTAAAATGACCTCCTGATTGATGGTCTAGTAATCATAAGAAATTCCCCACCAACCTGGATGGTTCGGGAGACAAGGTTTCAAAATATGAATGCCTGAACATGTTCAAAGATGGGATGGTTTGACTATATCTGTCCTTACAGTATAAGAATGCCATTGCACTAGTTAGGTCTCCTTTATTTCCTGCCTTAGGAGAAATACGTTTTAGCAAATTTATTCCTGCCAACCGGAAAAGCCAAGATATAAAATGAGATATTGATTGTAATGCATTTAGATGTAAATGATATGATTACCTAAAATAAAGCTACAAATGGGCCTATAATCTGGACAAAAGATAATTTTATAAAGCACACCACACTTATCAAAAGCTAGTAATGTTTCTTCCCATCTAAAATAGACTCTGGAGATTAAAGTGATGATGCCATATATCTAAATGCATAAAAAAGCTCTGTGCATATTTACCAAACTATCCCAGATTCCTTCTTCCCTTCACTGATCCCTCTTTCTCTCCTTTATCCTAACTTCTCTTTACTCTTTTCTCATTACATACTCTTATGTTTTTTACAACTTATCTTTTTCATTACTACTAACACCATGAGATCTATTTCCCTCTGTCCACTACAGTCAAAACCTACTACAAGAACATCCTAAGTCTGCTATATACAAATATGTGTTTATTTAATATGCTGTGTACAATTCCACATTCACCATTGTGCTCTTATATTTGCTAAATTTATAATCGAACCAGGTTGCATCACAAAATGCAAATCTCTGTATACATTGTGCAAGTGTAATTTCTAGCATTCTTTCTGTTGGATTTAGGTTATTCATCTCATGTCATTTAACAGTATTTTTGCCACTGTAAATGCATTTTCCATTTAAGTTGCTTATTTATTGTAAATGCTGTTGGCTTTGCATTTTAATGTTTTTTCTATCCTTTGTATTATTTGTGTACTCTGTTTTGTACTGCAGCTTCCCCAGTTGTGACTGAAAATAGACTTGCTCTTATCTACCCACCCAGTTAATAAACACAAAATAAATTAATGAATGAATGATCTGCAAGGGCATGGAACGCATTATCATGGAACTTATAAACTAAGACATTGGCAACCTTCAAACACTGGACCCCACCCAGTTTGGGTTCGTGAAGGGCCGATCTTGTCTCCTGAACCTGATTGACTTCTTCAAATCAGTCTCCAGAGCTGTGGGTGATGGTAGCCTTCGACACCATCCCCCTGGAATCATAGCTAAACTTACTAAGCTGGGCATAAATCCCTATGTCACTCGATGGGTTGCCAACTTACTTACTGACAGAACCCAGACTGTAAAAGTAGCCGACTCCAAATCCAGCTCCAGACAAGTGACAAGTGGAGTACCTCAAGGTTCAGTCCTGGGACCATTCTTGTTTGGCATCTACTTCTCTGAAGTACAGGCCATCACTAAGGGACACTGGCTAACAAAGTTTACAGATGACTGCAAACTGGAAACCATTATTGAATCCCCAAATTATGTGGATATTCTACAAAAGGGCCTTACAGAAACAGATGTTTGGTGCCAGAGCCATGGGCTGAAGCTTAATGCCAAGAAATGTATAGTTATCCCCTTTGAGAAAAACCATGTACCCATAAATTACCACATAGGTGGCAGTACACTAAACACCGAAAGTGTGATGAGAGACTTAGGGACACAGGTGGACAGTGGTCTCACCTTCGATAACCACATCACCACAACAGTCAGGAAATCCTTCTATGGGGCACACCTCATCACCAAGGGCTTTTCTTTCAGAAAAAAATGAGGTCATTGTCCCACTGTACTCATCCCTCATTAGACCCATTATAGAGTACAACGTCCCATTTGGTATGTACCTCAGAAGACATCTGCAACAGCTGGAAAGGCCGCAGAAATACCTCACTAAAAGAATCACAGGCCTAAAGCAGATGCCCTATGCTGACCGTCTGAAAAAACTTCAGCTATACTCTGTGGCATATAGTCTACTCAGAGGCAATCTCTGCTTAACATACATGGACATGTCAAACCCTGAGCTGTTGGACATGCTCCACTTAAAGAAATCCAAATCCCTCAGAGCCACATGCTCTAGGGATCTAAACCTTGTCATCACAATGAACAAAACATGCTGGAGGGATAGGTTCCTGACCCAGAGACTCCTCATACTCTGGAATAGACTGCCCATACATGTCAAGCAGAGCACCTCCTTGGCCATCTTCCAAAGGAACCTTGACGATTGGATGGGAGATAGGAAATTCACCCCGGAGATCACGTCAGTCACCCTGCTAGACAGGGGTCCAGGGAAGTAGATATTGTGGGAAGAAATATCCAGGGGAATTGTTATGGCTAGGCTTGTATAGGCCCTTGGGCCAATAGCCTAGTACCAGCCTATGAATGAATGAATAAATAAATAAGTATGCAGTTTCGAGTTTTTTTTTTTTTTAAGTAAAGACTGAACTACTTTTTCCCATCTATCTAAAGGGTGTTTTATCCAAATCAATGGGAAATGCACCTATCAAGCCTTCAACAGTTTATCAGTTTTCAATAATTCTTGTAAGATGTGGATTTAGCTGGCAGAATGCCCTTCCCTTGTAGATACTCCCCAGAGTTATTTAGTTTTCACTAAGTTTAAGAAAACACCATGACCAGGATTCAAGAAAGGCTAACCATGAGGTGGAAGCATTAATATGAATGTTTTCCCCATCATAGTAAACCTTTCCAATTTTTAAACCTCCTTACTGCTGAGGTTTTACTCTTTCGAGGTCATCAGAACATATGGTGGTTGCGGGGGCAGAGGTGCATGATGATGCAGTAGTCCACGGGAGCAGCTAATGTTAACTAGCCATGTGTGCTCCCATAAAAATGGCAGTAGAACCGGATTTGCTTGGCCAAGATATTCCAAGTATCACTTGATCATGAAAAATGTCACTGCTGGAGGAAACAAATGAGCACCCTAAAAACATGGTGACCACCCATTCAGTCCTATGGATGTAACTGTTGGGCAGATAAGTTCAAGGAAGTCATGGGGTTGGAGGATGTTTTAGTGGGTATATGCATGAGGAAGTGTGTGTGTGTGTGTGTGTGTGTGTGTGTGTGTGTGTGTGTGTGTGTGTGTGTGTGTGTGTGTGTGTATGTGTGTGTGTGTGTGTGTGTGTGTGTGTGTGTGTGTGTGTGTGTGTGTGTGTGTGTGTGCGCGTGTGTGTAGGAGAATGCAAATCTGCATAAACGTGTGTATGTGTGCCTTTGTGCGTGAATGAGAGCCAACAATCCTATCTTGGATTGTGATATACTGTTGACTGGTAAGAGAAGTTTTATTTGAATTTATATTTTATTTTTATCACTGTTTTTTCACTATTTGTAGGAAGGAAGAGATAACTTGTAAAAAGGAAGATTTACTTTGATTTATATTTTGCTGTTTTACCTTTAATTTTCACTGTTGGCTGTTAGAAAGGGATATGTTTTTAGACAGGCAAGCTCTAGCCATCTCAAGGGACCTAGTCAGCTATAAATTCACACAGACTGCAGAGAGGACAATCCAGGGCTTATCTAAACAATCCTATCTTGGTTTGTGATTTATTGATCTTTACTGTTAAAAAGATGTGTGAGGGATAGTGAGCAGAAACTACTGGATGCATTTGTGTGTGATGTAAAGGAATTACAGCTTTTGTCTGACTTTCAGAATTTGTACAGTCAGAACAACTTTATTGTACTTACTTTAGTATTTAGTTGTATATTGCTGGTGTGATTTTTTTGTCATACAAGTTGATTTAAGTCCTCTTTGAATTCTCTGGTTACTGTTTTTGATCAGTCTTTTCTTTTGCAATATTTTATTCGTTTGAAGCTGAATATGGATTCCTTAAATGAATATGCAATTAATGATTTGCTAAAGCATAAATATCTAGATGATTTGCTTATCATTGTTAGATGTATATCTAGACTTAATGATGATTCTACTTGTGCAATTGGAATGGCTTTGAGAACTATTGTTTCATATATTAATGACTGGACTGGTGAGATAAGTAATGTTAGGCACAGAGCAATTAGAACACATTTAGGAAATGATGTGTCTGTTGTCTGTAAAGATCATTCAACCCTTATGAAACAAGACAATGCCCCTGACAACTTTGGAATTCTGGACGCAAGTATTCAGCAATCTGAGGATTCAGAATGTTTAGAAGGAAAAAAAAAAATAAAGGAAGACGTTCACAACAAATAACAAGGAAGAAAATGAAACTGACTAATGTCTGTAAAGTAAAGAGAACACACACTAAAAAGGACACTGCTTTATGTAACACACAGATTACAGGGAATGATAACATTTATCTATCAGAAAACCTTTCGTCAACAGAAAAAAACATCCTTTTTCCAACATAGCAGGTTGAAAAGTAGGTAAGGGGCAGGTGAAAAGTAAGAAATCATAACCGAATGTGGAAGGATTGAAGAACATTACTGTAGGAAAAAAAGAACAGAAAGACTGATGTTTACTACATTGCTCAAGATGTGGATGTGCAAAGCCTGCTTGGTGAGAATTGTATGCTTGCAAATTTAATACACAATGAACACAGTGGCATTAATAAGACTAATGCTGATGAAGATCTATCCTTTGTAATAACTGATAGAGCAGACATTACTGTACAGTAAACTCTCAGTTAACCAGCACCCTTGGAGATTGGTAGATGCAGGATAACTGTAGTTTCCAGCTGCTTGAGGGTTACTATTAAAAATAGGCCTGACTAATACTACACCCTATACTATTTGTTAGGTTTGACTTGTTCTCAGGTTGTGGAGAAATGGAATTTATTCCTATCTTCCTTTGTAAAACTCAAAAACTCTAAAAATATAAGGTATGTTTCTGCAAGGGGATAACAGAAAGTGCAACACGTGAAAATTGCATTGTATTTCTTCTATTTGTTTTGCCAGTTCGTTGAGAGTGCTGGTTGCTTGAGCTCTGGTTAACTGAGAGTTTACTGTATTAGAAGTTGATGATTCTTTGGATCTAGTCAGAAAAGATATTCTTGTAATTGGAGATTCAGTTATTAGAGGAGCTGATTTGCAGAGAAGATAATGAACATTGAATAGTTGATGATTGCCAGGAGCAAAAAAAAAAAAAAAAAAAGATGAGAGACAAGCCTTGGAATGTCTTAATGTAAGGAAGAACAGATCTGTTTTTACTCATTTCAGTACAAATGATGTCATTCATCCACCAGGACCCTCTGACTGTTAATAGGGAATTTACAGCCCTCTTAGACAGTATAGCTTGTACTTGTGTTAGGAAGTATTTTTCACAAATCACATATAGAAATGATAGCCAGGTCACAGTGAATGGAAAGATTTTTTGGGAAAAAAACATGGAAAAATGTCCTGTTTTAAAAATGGAAATGTGTAGAGCATCCAAGCCTAGTTTTGGGTACACGTGTTCAGACAGGATGGCGTACATTTGTCAAGATCAGGGAAGAGAATTTCTGCAGCAGATATTTTCAATATTTGTCAAATTCTAGGCAGGACTTTTGCCAGGTCAGAAATGTAACAGTTCACAAATAGCAACATTTGATACAGCTCTGATCATTGTTAATGGTAGGAGCAT
The DNA here is from genome assembly GCF_019279795.1 of Protopterus annectens. Classification (NCBI taxonomy): domain Eukaryota; kingdom Metazoa; phylum Chordata; order Ceratodontiformes; family Protopteridae; genus Protopterus; species Protopterus annectens. The sequence continues at coordinate 1,034,119,587 of NC_056726.1, read as the reverse complement.
TAATAATAACATTTTTTTACTGGAAAATGTATTACGTTCCCACAAGATTGATGTTGTTGTCTGTGAAACATGTTTAAAGAACAATGACTGGAAACCAGTTCTGTCAGGGTATAAATGTTTTTACTGTAACAGGCATTCTAACAGAAAATCAAGTGGAGGTCTTATGATAGGGATTAAAGGTAGTTATGAGACCTGTGATTATTGCATGTTCAGTGATAACACCAATACTATAGATTATGTAACTGTGACAATAAAGTCAACTCTAGAACATATAACAATTGTTGGAGTGTATAGACCACCAAAGTCAAGTGCATATGACCTACAGGAATTTATACATTTCTCTTATGAAACACTGGAAGGAAGAATAATATTAGCTGGGGACTTAAATTTACCAGAAACAGACTGGAATAATATTGATTCAACAACATTAGTAAGGAAATTATTTACAACATATATTCAGGAACAACAATTGCTTCAGATTGTAAAAAAACTACCAGGGGATGGAATGTACTAGACATTGTTTGTGTTCACGAAGAAATTACTGTAACTTCAAGTCAAGTTTACCACTGTTGATGTGCAATGATCATGGGGTTATAAAGGTTAATTTGTTGTTAGATAATGCTGCTAGACTGAAATCTAAACCAATGCACAGAAGGTTAACTACAGACAGGATGGCACAGTGGTGCAGCAGTTTGTGTTGTCACCTCACAGCAAGAGGTTCTCTGGTTTGATTCTTCGCTGGGGTGCCATCTATGTGGAGTCTACATGTTCTCCCTGTATTTGTGTGGGATTGCTCTGGTTTCCTCCCAGGTTAGAACGACATGCATCTGGGGTGTTTCTCTCCAGGTCTGTGCTGAAAATTGGCTTGTTCCAAGTCAGACTTTCCTGCTAAACAAATGTTAAATAAATTGTATGGAAAAAAAATAGTCACAATGTAAAACTAACTGGAGTGATGTGTTCAGTGGAAAAACTACAAGTGGAAAGTTTTGAAAGAGCAATTGTTTGAGTGCAAAAATAACAGCTCCTCAGTGTGGAGAAAATCGATACATGTGCAGTAACAGAAACCTGGTTTAAGGCTCCAGAGATCACCCCAGCACTACCAGGCTACAACTCATACTATACATTTCGGCCACAAAACCCGGACCGAAATACAAAAGGTGGGGGAGTATCCATATTCATCAAGGATACCCACACCTCCAGGTTAGTGGCACAGCACGATGCTTCAGAGATCATCCACGTGCAACTAACAATGGGCAAAACTGCTATTTAAATTATAGCTTGCTATAGATCACCCACCATGTCCCAGGACCCCCACTCTGCATTCCTGGAAACACTGGGAAACATAAAGGTCCTACCAAACATCCTGATATTGGGTGATTTCAATTACCCAAACATTAACTGGGAGAACTACTCAAGTACAAACTCCCTTGCCCAACATTTCCTAGAATTTATAAACTCAAACACCCTGGATCAACTAGGCAAAACCCCCACCAGAGATGACAACATATTGGACCTGGTCATCACCAACATGGGTGACTGGTGTTCCACACCGGATGTCAAACCCTTGTTGGTTAGATCTGACCATAAGCTAATCACTCTGGATATCCACATTCCGCCACCACCCCCAGTCAGAGAAACCACTGTGAAAAACTTTTCAAAAGCAAACTTCACGTTACTTAGGACTAAGGTGGGAAGTTTCAAAGCCCCCATGCTAAAGGATAATGCTGTTTAAGCCGCAAAATCCTTTACTAGTGCACTCTACGGGTACCTACAAGAATGCATGGATCATGCTATCCCAAACAAAACCAAGACTCACTCCTCCAAGAGAAGGAAACCAGTCTGGTGGACCCCTGCCATAAACAAGCTATACAATAGAAGGAGGAAACTCGTACAGAAAAGAGTAAAATCCCAAGAAGGGAAGACATCCTTGATCAGTATCAGCAAGAAACTACGATCCCTCATAAAAATCATCCAAGGCTAGCTTCGAAAGAAAAATTGCCATGGACTCCAAAGATAACCACAAGGCATTCTTTAGCTACGTCAAGAATCTAAGTGGCAATTCTCAGATCTGCTCAAAGTTAGTGCAGAATGGCACAAAGTACACTGAACCGACCGATATAGCCAACATCCTGGCAGACAGGTTCAGTGCAAACTTCACCCCCTCTCACCCCCAAAAGGGCCCATAACTATACCAGAAGAATGTAGGGCCCCTGAAATCACAGACACTCAGGTTAAAACAGCCCTCTCCAAAGCCAAAAACACAGCATCAATGGGACCAGATGGTGTCCCAGGCTGCATCCTACAAGAGCTCAAAGATGAACTAACCCCTCACCTAAACACACTGTTTAAACTCAGCCTCTTCACAGGCTATGTACCCACAGAGTGGCACACAGCAATGGTTATTCTGTTCCACAAAGGTGGAGCCACAACGGACCCCGGGAACTATTGCTCTATAAGCCTGACTAGCTTGGTCTGCAAAGCTATGGAGTGCATCATCATGGATCTCATTAACAGAGACATTGGGAACCTCCAAACACTGGAACCTACTCAGTTCGGCTTTGTTAAGGGCAGATCATGCCTCCTAAACCTGTTGGACTTCTTTGAGACAGTTACCAAGGCTATAGATGGTTCACACCACGTACCTAGACCTCGCAAAGGTCTTCAGCACCATTCCCCACTCAGGTATTATAGACAAGCTCACCAGCATGAAAATAAACCCCTACATCACGAGATGGGTTGCTAAATTGCTCACAGACAGAATCCACATTGTAAGAGTTGCGGGAGCTAGGTCTGACTCTAAACCGGTTACAAGTGGCACTCTCCAGGGCTCAGTCCTAGGACCCTTCCTGTTCGGCATATACTTCTCAGAGGTACAGGCAAGCACAGAAGGATTATGGCTGACCAAATTCACAGACAACTGCAAACTAGGGGCTATAATTGACTCTCTGGCTGACACAGACATCCTCCAAAAGGGTCTCACTGAGACAGATACCTGGTGTCAAAACCATGGCCTCAAGCTAAATGTCAAAAAGTGCATAGTCATCCCCTTTGGAAAAACAAAGTACCCACAAACTACCACATAGGTGGTAGCCCCCTAAATACAGAAGATGTAATAAGGGATCTGGGGACCCAAGTAGATAGTAACCTCTCCTTTGATAATCACATTGCCAAAGTGGTTAGAAAATCCTTCTGTGTGGCCCACCTAATCACAAAAGGGTTTGCATCCAGATCAAAAGAGGTCATTGGGCCCCTCTACGCATCACTCATCAGACCCATAGAGTGCAATGCCCCATTTGGGATGTACCTTACAAGACACCTGAAACAACTGGATAGACCACAGAAGTACCTCACCAAGAGGATCACTGGCCTCAAGGAGATGCCCTATGCAGCTCGACTAAAGAAACTCTAGCTGTACTCGGTTGCATACCGCCTACTCAGAGGTGATCTCTGCCTATCATACAAGGCCATGTACAACCCAGAATTGCTGGACATGCTCCACCTAAAGAAAACCATATCCCCTCGAGCCACATGCTCCAGGGGTCTAAACCTCACCATAACGATAAATAGGATGTGCCGGAGGGATAGATTCCTGTCCCAGAGACTTCCCATGCTCTGGAACAAGATTCTAATCTACATTAGGCAGAGCTAATTACTAACCCTCTTCAAGAGAAACCTTGACGACTGGATGGGAAACAGAAAGTTTACCCCAGGGATCACTTCAATGGATCTGCTGGACAGAGGCTCAGGGAACTAATCTAGGGGGACAGGGAAAGCCAACACATTCCGGCAAGGCTTATAAATGCCTTTGGGCAGATAGCCTAGTACCTACCTATGAACCTATGAACCTGTATTCCCTCTTCAGCTGTTATAGCCAGGCCAAGATTATTAATTGGACCATGACCTGTCAGTTTCCCTCCTTTTCTCCTACCAGCCTGGTTGACATGGGTCATACTAAGGCAGTATAGCAACTGCCTCATGTACACTGACAACCCCCTACTTCTAATTCATTCTTTTACCATTTGTGAGAGATGCATCTACATTATGAATCTGGAATCAAAGCTCTCTTATGCACAAAAGAGCAATTCAGAGCAAGTTGTCAGCCCACCCACCACAACTCCTACTCATGACACACAGCATACACATAGAATAACATATGCAAAGGTACTCACAAAAAATCTACCTAAACACCAGAGACCTCCAAAATGCATACATACTAAACCAACCATGACTCCCAAAACACACAATACACAAAATGACACAAGCACAAGTGTCTCACCATCAAAGCGCATAAGACAATGCACATCCACTCCAAATAACAGGTGTACCCCAAAGCTCAATTCTTGGACCCCTTCTATGTAATATTTTCATTAATGACTTCTACCAGGCCATCCCTAACACTAACCTCATCCAATGCACAGATGACGCAACAATAATTTCTACACTAATGAAACTAACTCAGGATGCATTTTCCACTATAGAATAATGGATGCTAAAGAACCATCTAGCACTAAATGCTACTTAGACTAAGCTAATGTTATTTCCCCCTCTAAAAGTATTACCCTAGACAAAGACTCTTTCTCTATTACCAGCAAAAATAACAATTCTTTTGAAACTGTCTCCACTGCCAAACATTTAGGTATCTTAATTGACGACCATCTAAAGTTTGATAACCATCTGCAGGCAAACATCAAAAAAACTTGTAAAAAACTAGGCATGCTTTATCGCCATTACAGTGTCATCTCTCCCCTTACCAGGCTCATTCTTGATAATACTTACCTCATCTCTTTGCTCCTGTATGGGGAATCTATCCTTACCAATCTGCAATCCTCCCTCAAATCAAAACTCTCCTCCTGTTACTATAAAATCTCAAAATTTGCAACATACCACATATCTAGTACCCATCACTGCACCTCCCTACATCAATTGAATTGGCTTGAACTGCCTAATTATCTTTCCTATATGCAACTCATCTAAGCACATAAACTTATCTTTAATCCATCTCTCTGCCCCAGTTTACCTTTATATCGTCGATCACACTTTGTCGACCGGCCACTTAATAGATGCAGTTTCTGCAAACCAAAACCGCAAAACATTTTAAACATCGAAAAACATTCGACATTTCTGGCCGTGCCACACCTCCACACCATTGCTACCATGGGTAAAAAAGGGTCGAGGTTTTGTCATTCGCATATTCAGAATTCGACATTGGAGACGTAAGCATTTCGGCATTCGCAGAAGTCATTTTGCCCATATCGAGATTGACGATATAAAGGTAAACCCTCTGCCCCTCCCTCAACTCATCCTTTAAAATGCATCTTCCTAACAGATGCCTACGATCCAGCCTGCAAAATCTAATAGAACTGCATAAACCCACTCGACCAGCTGGCAAATATCTTCTTTCCTTCGGCCTAGCACGCCACTGGAACTCTCTCCCACCTCTCATCCATACCACTAACAGTCTCTTTATCTTTAAATATCTTCTCCACTCACACCTAATGTCACAATGGGAATGCTCTTGCTCTCATCCTGCAAAACATTCCTACCTATAATTTCTTCCTATTTCAAGCATATCTGCTAATTACATCCTCAGCAATTGACACACTTTCTTCCTCCTTAAATTGTTTAATGGATTATTTATGCATTTGGATTTGTTACAACAAATCCCAATTTATTTAATTATTGTTAAAACTGTGATATTTTATTTCTGAATTCTCATTAGCCTTTTGTATCTTAGAAATTTACAATTATTATTTTGTAGTTTTTGTATCTTAAAAATTTACAGTTGTTATTTTGTAGTACTATTATTTACTAGTTGTATTCCTGGAACTTTTCTTCCCAGGACTCCATTGAAAACGGGCTCCTCATGGCCCAATGGATCACCCAGGTAAACAAACTGCAAATAAAAATAAATAAATAAAATATCTTAATTATAGCAGAATCTATAGTGAGACATACAGGTATCCACCTCAGCAGGCTAAACAAGGAGAAAGTCATAACCGGCTGTCTTTCTGGTGCAAGGATTCATCAGATCACACAGGCACTCCAGTCCCTCAACAACAAGTACCATTATGATTTGGTCATAGTACATGTTGGTGTGAATGATTTGAGATGTACCTCGCTGGACTACATGAAGGGAGACATGATTAAGGTCTCTGATTATTTGTCACAGGAAGGTATGTCCCTAGCCTTGAGCAGCATATTACCCTTATCTGGGATGATACCACAATATAAACTGAAAATCATTGACTCAAATAATTGGCTTAGTTTCTGGTCTCAGTCTAAAGGAATCCAGTTTCTGTCTGCCCAGGATGACATGATGGATAAACCTCAATGCTTTGCCAGAGATGGTCTTCATCTGTCACCCCTGGGATTTTGGTTACTGGCAAAGGCTCTTGCCACCCCCAAAGTGGCTTTTTTAGGCAATGTCACAAGGACAAAATTCATGATGTAAAAATCTGAAAAAACTACCTCAAGGTTATGCTTCTAAATGCTAAAAGTCTTAGCATGAAACTGCACTCACTGGAAGCTGTCTTAACCTTGGAAGATGCTGACATCTGTGCAGTCACAGAGACCTGGTTCAAGACTGTGGACAGCAGAACAATCATACTGGGCCACACCTCCTACCACCTGTTCAGACTACGAACAGCAAGTGTGAAAACTAAAAGAGGTGGTGTATAAATATTCATTAAAGATAAATACACCTCCAGATTGGTTAAATGGTATGATTCCCTGGAGACAGTTCAGGTGTAACTACCTTTTGGTAGGACACCTATCCAAGTCATTGCCAGCTACAGGACCCACTCCATGAATCAAGACACTCACTCTGCCTACTTGGTCTACTGGAATCCATCAAGATACATCCGAACACCATGGTTCTGGGTGATTTTAATTACCTATCTGTTGACTGGGTAAATTAATCCTCACTTGCCCAAAGGTTCCTTGAGTTCATTAATACCCTGGACCAGAGGGTGGACACCCTAATTATGGGTGCCAACATCTTTTATCTGGTGCTACCCAATATGGGGGACCACTGCAGCACACCCCCACTGTGAAGTCTTCCCTTGTCAGATCTGACCACAAATCAGTTTAATTTCAAGTAACTATCACAACCCCCCCCCCCCCCCCCAGCAGCAACTAAACTTAAACTCTTCTCCAAAGCAGATTATATCCTTCTAAGGGATGGTATAAATAGATGCACTGCACCTCCCTCTCAGATGGAACTGGCAGCTATGCTGAGTCCTATACCAACACTTTTTACAAACACCTGTATAACTGCATTGACATGGCTGTACCTGACAGGACCAACATAAACTTTTCAAGGAAGAGCAAATCTGCCTGGTGAACAGCTGTCATTAACAGGCTTTACAATAAGAGGAAGAAATTGTTGTCCAAGAGTAAGAAGGAATGTGCCCTAACCTGGAAACGCTCCCTTCTCAGCTTAAACAAGTGAATAAGACTTCTTGTGATGTCCTCCTAAGCAATCTATGAATCCAAATTAGTGTCCTCAACTAAGGACAACCATAAGGTGTTCTTTAGTTACATACGTAGCCTAAAAGGTAAGACCCAGATTTGTGCCAAACTGACGGTTAATGATACCACATACACTGAGCCTGTGGACACAGCAAACCTGTTAGCCAAAAAAACTTTACTCCTCTGTCCACATCACATATACCCCATGACATTCCTTCTACCTGTCCCCACCTTGTATCTCTAGAGAGCAGGTCATAAATGCCCTCTCTAAGGCCAAAAACACAGCACCTATGGGACCTGATAACATCCCGGGCTGAATCCTACATGGGCTCCAACAAGAATTAACAACATCATCGGGTGCTCTTTTCAGTCATAATCTAAGCATTGGCTTTGTCCAGCTGGATGGAAAACAGTCACTGCTTTCCCCTTGCACAAAGGTGGTGCCTCCACTGACCCTGGGAACTATAAACCTATTAGCCTGACTAGCCTTATCTGCAAGGCCATGGACTGAATCATCACGGACCTTATCAACAAAGATATAGGTAATCTTCAAACACTTGATCCTACTCAGTTTGTATTTGTCAGAGGGAGATCATGCCTGTTAAACCTGGTGGACTTCATCAAGACAGTCAACAGAGCCCTGGACAAGGGGAAAACTGTGCATACAGCCAAGGCTTTTCACAGCATTCCCCACTCAGGCATTATTGACAAACTCACCCAGCTAGGTATCAACCCTTATATCATTTGGTGGGTCGCTAATTGCTGCAGTGATAGAACTCCTACAGACAAAATAGGGGAATCCACCTCCAATAGCAGACCCATAAACAGTGGTGTTTGACAGGGATCAGTCCTGGGACCTCTACTGTTTGGAATCTATTTCTGCAAAGTACAAGCAAAAAATGATGGTCTGTGGCTAACAAAGTTTGCTGATGACTGCAAACAGGGTGCTTTCATAGAATTCCCAAACAATGTCAACATCCTACAAGAGGGTCTTATGCAAATGAATGATTGGTACCAATGTTGCGGCCTTAAACTCAATGTAAAAAATTTATTATCATCCCTTTTGGTAAGATCAATTTTCTAACTAACTACTACATCAAAAGAAATGCCCTAACTACACACTCAGTGGTGAGAGACTTGATCACACAGATTGACAGCAACTTTATCTTTGATCACCATGTCTTCACAGTGGTAAGAAGGGCTTTCTATATTGCTCATCTCATAAGTAAGGGCATTGTCTCAAGAAAAACAGAAATTAAAACCTGCTTGTACTCTTCCCTCATTAGACTAACAATTGAGTGCAACGCCCCTTTTGATATGTACATTTCCAGGCATCTGCAGCAATTGGAGAGACCACAAAAGTTCCTCACAAGGAGAATTTAAGGTCTTCAGCATCTGTCCTATGTGGATCAGCTGAAATCACTGTCACTTTGCTCCATTTCAGACTACTCAGAGGCAATCTATGCCTTGAGTATAAGGCAATCTCTAACTCTGCTTTATTGGAAATGCTGCATATCCATAAGTCCAATGGCTCACGGGTTGCTCGCTCTAAAGACCGTAACCTGGTATGTGACATTTATAGAACCTGCTGGAGGGGCAGCTTTTGTCTACTATTGGTTGCTGGACCTGTGCAATAGACTCCCAATTAATGTCAAGCAGAGCACCTTTTTGGCCCTCTTCAAGCACAATCTGGACTTTTGGATGGGTAACAATAAATTCACCCTGGGAGGTCGAACTGTGCCTGTCTTGAACAGGAGAAATAGGGGCTGATTGTGGAAACAAGGGCAGAACTTAGCTAGGCTTTTAAGGGCCCTAAGGCCATTAACCTAGTAACTTCCTATGATTCTATGATCAGAATCTAGACATACAACATCAGGGGTATATATTTCCATAAGAACAAGATACTTGAATAAGGTGAGGGATAAAAATATAAGAAATGGAAGAGATGCCGTATTACAGCTTGGAAAACTAAACTAAACAAGCAGGACAAGCAAATTAAGCATAATGTCAGAAAAGATCAATAAAAATTTGAAGAAAATTTATATAGATATACTGAGCATAATAGGAAAGCTTTTTATAGCTACATAAGATGTGGAAGGAGTAAAGACATATAAAGAGATAAACTGTGTGCAGATTCTAAAATTTATTCTCAGATATAACAGATTATAGATATATTTACAAAATGTTATGCAAAACAGTTTGGCTGCACAAAGGGGATGATAACTTGTCCTAGTGACATCCAGGTAACCTCAGATACTGGAATCAAATTAGATTATATTGAAAAAGAACTGCATAAACTGGATCCAAACAAAGCACAGGGAGGAGATGGAATTACTAATAAATACATGAGAACACTTCAGCATGAACTTACAGTACCATTATATTTATTATTCAGTATGTCATATAAATATGAGGAGATTCCTCAAGATTGGAGATGTGCTTATTAAACTTGTGTTTAAGAGAAAGGGGAGTAGGATAAACCCAGTCTCATATAGATTCTTAGGTATACTTTCATGTTATGGAAAAATAATGGAGAAGGTAATATTGGAAAAGTTATTGTCATAATTGGATAGGTTGGGACTTGAAGCCATATATCAGCATGCATGTGTTGAAAACAGATCTATTACCACCTGTAACATGATGTTCTATAACAATATAATAACGGTTATGAATGAAAATGTGTGCTGTGATAGAATTTATATAGATTTAACTTCAGCATTTGACAGGGTCATACACAAAACACTGATAAATAAATTAGTACAACTAGGTATTGATGTACTCTTGATAAGATGGATAGCTGCATGGCTTACAAATAGGATATAACAAGTATCATACAGCAACTGGACAGGTGAAATTCTTGGTTACAGTCAGGGTGCCCCACATGGCTTGGTCCTAGGTCCTTACTTGTTTAGACTGTATGTTTCACACCTAACTTTTTCATCTGAGGTGTTCTACAGACTATATGCAGATGACCTGAAATTGGGTAAATTGATCATGTGTTAAAGATAAGGCATGCCTGCAAAAAAAAATTGACTAAATTGACCATTTGGGCACAGGAGAATAATATGCTGATAAATACATCAAAAACTAAGCATATGAATTTGAGAGACATAAATTGAAAGGTGAATATTTAATACAGCTCACAGTGATTGAAACTGTAGATTCATTTTAAGGACCTGGGTATAGGGGTAGATCCAACTGTGAGTTTTTCTAATCATATCAACCAACTGGTTAATGAACTATAGGTTGTTTAAAAAGATTTATAAAGTCTTAGAAATCAGAAATAATGAAGACATTGTTTGTTAGTTACATTAGACTCAAACCTGAGAAAGGAATAACAATATGGAAACCTTATAAAAAAACAATCATGAGTAAACTGGAAAGAGTACAGCTGAAGTATATCAAGGGCATCCATGGATGTGAAAATTTAAGTTATTATGAAAGACTAAAATAGCTGAACTTGTACAGTTTCTCTTATAGATATCTAAGAGTAGACCTTATTCAGGTATATACAGCATTTAGAGACAACAACCTCTGGGAATGTTTGGAGTTATAAAAAGTAGTATAGAATCATCAGACAATCTATGTAGACGATTCTATAGGAACGAGAAGTGTACTAACTGGTTCTATGAAAGATGCATGGAACAGACTACCAAATTACATTAAAGCAAGTACTAATCAAGATATTTTTAAGAACAGTCTGGACGCTTATTATGGGAACAAGTGTTTTGGTATATTATCAAGTTAGAAGGGCATTAATGCCCATGCTTGAAGTACTTATATGTATATATGTATGTATGCATGTAGGGATTGTGTGTGTGTGTGTGTGTGTGTGTGTGTGTGTGTGTGTGTGTGTGTGTGTGTGTGTGTGTGTGTGTGTGTGTGTGTGTGTGGGAGGTGTACATGTGTAAGGGGTTTATTTGACCATATGAAGCAGATGTTTTTGAAAATACTCTACTGCCATTAAAGCTTACAGGCTAGTGTGTGTTTCAGAGACATGACAAGTAGTCAAATGTGAAGTTTTTCTCATTGTGGCAATACTTGTCTCTGAAAAGCATTTTCCAATCTACTGAAATTAACTGAGCTGCAGAGGGCAATTACCGAGAGCTGTGAGCCTTTTTTTTCCTGAATCCTAGTGTATTTGTTAAACAATTATTTTTTTATTTTAGGAGTGATAGGCCCCTGGGAGCACAACAAAGGGATTTTTTAAAAACCCTTTAGGTATTCAAGTTGCACTGAAGGGGATAAGTCTCTTAAGATAAATGTTTTGGAACTGTCTCAGTATGACTAAGTTATCGACTCATATAGAGTTCTGACTATAACACTTGTGGTTTTTATCTTGTCCCTTGCTGTACAGCCTTCTTTTTCACAGCTTTTCTCACACACACGCACACACGCACACACACACACACACACACACACACACACACACACACACACACACACACACACACACAGATTTTGCAATTTCCTGAACAGTCAGGTCATTTATAGGTTCATGGAATAGGAAAGTAGTCCAGGAGACCATTGAGGAACCTAGCCCAAATTCCCAATTACTCTAAAGAACTATTTAGTTAAATGATTTACTCAAGATCACACAATAGGCAAGTGAAGGCTGAGGGACTCAAAACATGCACTACTAAAAGAAGCATATTTAGAGTTCACAGCCTTTAATCTGATGCACTAATCAGCAACATTTCTAGCAGCTTGCCTGTTTCATTCTGCTAGGATGAATGCTTGTACTTAATATGTTACTAAAATGTTTCTCTGTTATTTGGATCTTTTCTCCCCAGGCCTCCCACTGAGTTGAACTTTCCTGGTAAACAAATGCTAGTAAATAATAAGAAATAAATAAGGAGATAGGTAAAATGAAGCTTTCTGAGTATATTAACCACCCAATGACTTAGGAAAGGATATAGTGCAATTGAGAAATACTGTGCAGCAGATTTGGTTTTCATTTCTGGACAACAATGTGCTTACAGCAGATAATATGCAGCTTAGCCATCATTACGACCCAATATATAGTGTCTTGTAGAGTTTAATTTAAGATCTTGAAGTTATGTTATATGTGCTATAATGCTGAGTTAGTAAATAGTTTTATGTAAAAAATGTTAGTAAATAGTTTTATGTAAAAAATGTTTCCTCCAGCAGCAGAACCTGAACATACTTTAGTAATGTTTTCCATCGGGGGTGATAACAGTTTAGACCAGCAATCCTTTCCATACACTGTTTTACTCAGTGCCACAAAAAAGCATTTAGTATTTTGTGCAGTTGCATTCATTTGCTCATTTTCCAGAAATAAGTAATCAATATTTATGGTATAAAAAAAGTCAAAAGAAAATATTTTTCTGCAAAAGTTCAACCAGAAATTACTTATTTATACATTCCCATGGTCTGATATAAACTACAGCCTTAACTGTGTGCTACCAATATTTGCTTGGAACACAAAACCATGAAGCAGTCTTCCACACTGCAGACTTGTTTATGAATCCTGGACATTATTTTAATGTACATGCTCATTCTGCACCAATGACTGCTATACTTTAGTATGATTATTTAAATTAGAACTTTGATTCAGTAGTTTTCTGTAGTAACACTGTGGAAACAAATATACAAATCAGCCAATATTCTCATCTTTGTATAACATCCTATAAATTTAAATCATAACATACTTATTTAGAAGATCAGTTTGCAGTATGGAACTGGTGCTAAACATCCGCTGGCAAAATCTAATTGAAAATGTCCACGAATTATAAGCATATTGCTAGTTTTGTTCAGCAACTGATAGAATATAAGAAGTATATTCAGGAAGAATCGTAAAGATCCTACAAATATTTCAGTTACCGAATTTGCTGCATCACTTAAAGCCTGACTGTTGACCATGGTGGTGACATCCTGGCATTCAGCTGCCTTACTACATGTTCCTGCAGTATACCACAATCCTGCTGTCATAGCCACATAATGTTCTTATACAGGGAGTCTGATAGGCTGTTAACACAGGTTGGATTCTCAGTCTCTGTGTGTCTTCAGTATATCTATAGCAATATGAATGAAGGTAGCTAATGGTGCCTTTGTTGATATGAAAAGAGCTTTTCAGACAGTAAGTCACCCTCTACTTCTAAAGAAATTGATGATAACATTTACCCATGGTTACAGAATGACCTCACTAACAGAACATTTGACATCTGTGCAAATTCTGATCTTTCAGGTATAGAAACATTAATTATGTATGTGTGTTAGTGATCAGTGCTGGGTCCTCTATTGTTTTTACTTTTTGTAAATGAAATGGCACATAATCCTCCCTAACTTAAACTTGTTTTGTATGATGTTGATATATTCCTGCTAGTTGCTGACAGAATTGTGACAACTTTCAGTACAACATGAAACAAAACTTTGCACAATTACCAGATTGGACTAAGACTGATATATTTATCTTATACGCAAGCAAGTCTAAGCTCGTGGTTGTTGCAACCTCTCAGAAACTAACGACATTTTATCCTGTCATTATCAAAAACCTACAAAACAATTACCCGTCCATGCTTTGCACAACAGAATTAACTAGGACTCAAACTAGACCTATTCCCAATGTTTATACGATAGCAGTACACAGAAATTAAAACAGGCTACTATCTCAGCTGTATTGCTTTCCCATTATAGTATTACACTCCTCAGTCAATTACCATCTATTGCAACTGACAGAAAACAAAAGTCATCTCTTTGCCTTTTTTGGGAGCACCACAGATCCATCAATGTGAGTAACTAAAAATAATTCTACTAGATACCCATCCAAAGAGACATGGAAGAGCTCGCCAGCCTTGTAGCCCAGGCAGGTATGACCCTAGCCCTGAGTAGCATTCTGCCATTGCCCAGAATGATACCGCAGTACAAGGACAAAATATTTGACTTCAACAATTGGCTGAGCTTCTGGTGTCATTCTAGGGGGATCCAGTATCTGTCTGCTTGGGATGACATGGTCGACAAGCCACGATGCTTTGCCAGAGATGGCCTGCAGCTGTCACATCTGGGATTCCGGATACTGGCTAAGTCTCTTGCCGCCCCTATAGTGCCTTTTTTAGGCAAGGTTCAAATGACAAATTCATCACCGTAACAGGAACAGGCAAGCAAAAACTGAGGGTAATGCTACTCAATGCTAGAAGTCTAAATCTCAAAATGCACTTATTCAAGGCACTCCTTAAAATGGAGAACATCGATATCTGTGCAGTGACTGAGACCTGGTTCAAGGCTCCAGAGACCATCCCTGAACTACCAGGCTATAACTCATACCACACTTTTCGGCCATGTACCTTGGCCCGGAACACCAAAGGCAGAGGTGTGTCCATATTCATTAAGGATATCAACACCTCCAGGCTAGTTGCTCAGCATAATGCATCCGAGGTTATCCAAGTACAACTAACTCTGGGCAAAACTGCAATCCAAAATTGTAGCTTGCTACAGATCCCCCACCATGCCCCAAGATCCCCACTCCTCTTTTCTTGATGTACTGGAAAATATTAGGGTTCAACCAAACACCCTAATAATGGGCAATTTCAACTACCCCATCATTAACTGGGAAAACTACTCATGTACCAACTCTTTCACACAATGCTTTCTGGAATTCATAAACTCCAATACCCTGGGTCAACTTATCCACATCCCCCCAGGGGCAACAATATCCTAGACCTAGTCATTACCAACATGAGTGACCAGTGTTCCATACCTGAAGTCAACTCCCCGTTGGTCCGATCCGACCATAAGCTAATCACCCTTGATATCCACATCCCGCCCCCACCTCCCATTAAGGAAACCATGGTAAAAAATTTCTCCAAAGCCAATTTCATGCTTCTTAAGACAGAAGTGCTGAACTTCATGACACCCATGCAGATGGACAATACAGTTACGACTGCTGAATCCTACACAAATGCACTCTATAAGCACTTACACGAGTGCATGGATTGTGCTATCCTCCAATAAAACAAAGCCAATCTGGTGGTCCCCTGCCATAAACAAACTATACAACAGAAGGAAGAAACTGTTGCAAAGGAGAGTAAAATCCCATGAGTGGAGGAGCTCCCTGATCAGCCTCAGTAAGAAGCTGAGATCCCTTATAAGATCCTCCAAAGCTAGCTATGAAAATAAAATTGCCACTGATTCTAAGGACATCCACAAAGCATTCTATAGCTATGTCAAGAATCTCAATGGCAACACCCAGATCTGCTCTGAGTTACAGCACAACGGCAGGAAAATTACAGAACCAACTGATATTGCCAACATCCTGGCAGATAGGTTCAGTGCTGACTTTACCCCCCCCCCCCCAAAGGGCCCATATCTATACAGCAAGAATGCAGAGTCCCTATAATCACAACTACACAGGTAAAAGCTGCACTCTTTAAAGCCAAAAACACATGGGACTAGACAACATCCCAGGCTGCATTTTACATGAACTTCAGAACGAACTGGCTCCCTACCTAAGCACCATGTTCAATCATAGCCTCACATCAGACTTTGTGCCCACTGAATGGCATACAGCAACAGTTATCCCACTCCACAAAGGGGGAGCCACCACTGATCCCGGGAACTATTGCCCTATTAGCCTGACGAGCCTGGTCTGCAAGGCCATAGGTTCATAGGTTCATAGGTAGGTACTAGGCTATCGTCCCAAGGGCCTACGTAAGCCTAGCCAGCAAGGTACCATAGCTTTCGCCACTCAAGAAAGTTATTTTCCTGTGCCACTGTCCAGCAGAGACACAGAAGGGATCCCGGGGTGTATTTCCTATTTCCCATCCACTCATCAAGATTTTTCTTAGAGTGCTAATGAAGAACTTTGCTTCACATAGATGGGTAGCTTGTTCCAGAGTATAGGAAGTCTCTGAGACAGGAATCTATCCCTCCAGTGTGTCCTGTTTATTGTGGTAATAAGGTTTAGGTCCCTACAGCATGTAGCTTGAAGGGATTGGGATTTCTTTAGGTGTAGCATGTCCAACAACTCTGGGTTTGACATAGCTTTATATGTTAGGCAGATATCACCTCAGAGTAGGCGATATGCTACGGAGTAAAGCTGGAGTTTTTTGAAGCGGTCATTGTAGGGCATTTGTTTGAGGCCAGTAATCCTCTTTGTGAGGTACTTCTGTGGCCTTTCCAGCTGCTGCAGATGTCTTGTGAGGTACATTCCAAAAGTATCATCATGGAACTCATAAACAAAGACATTGCTAACCTCCAAACTCTGGATCCCACCCAGTTCAGGTTTGTGAAAGGCAGATCATGCTTCCTGAACATGATCGACTTCTTTGAGGCAGTCACCAAGGATGTAGATGTGGGTAAGGTGGTTCACACAGCCTATCCTGACCTCGCCAACGCTTTCGACACCATCCCCCATTCTGGAATTATAGCTAAACTCACTAAACTAGGTATAAATCCCCTACGTCACAAGATGGGTTGTCAACTGGCTCACTGACAGAACCCACACTGTAAAAGTTGCACACTCCAAATCTGACCTCAAACTAGTGACAAGTTTAGTACCACAGGGTTCAGTCCTGGGACCTCTCCTGTTTGGTATCTACTTCTCTAAAGTACAGGCTAACACAGAAGACCTCTGGCTAATGAAGTTTGCAGATGACTGCAAACTAGGAACCATAGTCGAGTCCCCAAATGATGTGGAAATCCTACAGAAGGGCCTCGCTGAGACAGATGCCTGGTGTCAGAGCCGTGGCATCAAGCTCATTTCCAAAAAGTGCATTGTCACCTCCTTTGGTAAAAACTCTGTATCCATGAACTACTACATGGACAGCAGTCTACTTAACACCGAATGTGTGATAAGAGACCTTGGGACCCAGGTGGACAGTAGTCTGTCCTTTGATAGTCACATCACCACAGTAGTCAGGAAGTCCTTCTACATGGCACACCTCATCATAAAAGGGTTCTCATCCAGGAAAAAAGAGATCATTGTTCCCCTCTACTCGACACTCATTAGACCCATTATAGAGTACAATGCCCATTTTGGAATGTACCTCACAAGACATCTGCAGCAGCTGGAAAGGCCACAGAAGTACCTCACAAAGAGGATTACTGGCCTATAACCGATGCCCTACACTGGCCGTCTCAAAAAGCTCCAGCTTTACTCCGTAGCATATCGCCTACTCCGAGGTAATTTCTGGCTAACATATAAAGCTATGTCAAACCCAGAGCTGTTGGACATGCTACACCTAAAGAAATCCCAATCCCTCCGAGCTACACAGTCTAGGGACCTAAACCTTGTCACCACAATAAACAGGACATGCTGGAGGGATAAATTCATGTCCCAGAGACTTCCCATACTCTGGAACAGGCTACCCATCTATGTCAAGCAAAGTTCTTCATTAACACTCTTCAAGAAAAATCTTGATGAGTGGATGGGAAATAGGAAATACACCCCGGGGATCACTGATGTGTCTCTGCTCGACAGTTGCACAGGAAAATAACTTTCTTGGGTGGCGTAAGCCAGGGAACCTTGGTGGCTAGCGTTACGTAGGCCCTTGGGCCGATAACCTAGTATCTACTTATGAACCTATGAACCTATAAGTGGAACACCAGGGCTCTTTGGCACTCTGGTACTCTTATCTTCAGAATTTTCAAACTCCATTATTGTCTCCCCCAAACAAACAAAAAAATCCTTAGTTACTGTTAGTCAACAATTGTATTCACTCAGGGACTTTCAAATTTACATTTCTTCTTAAAGAGACTCACATATGGGAAGGAAGTAGGTGAAAAAGCCATCTCAAAAATAGTCCCAGCCCCATAAAATAGCTTACCATGTTGAAAAGAATTTGCTAACTGAAATATTCAAAACCAAACTGAAAGAACACTTAACAGAGTCTAATAATTGTACCCTCTTCAGGGATATCTATGATTCTTAATTTCATGAAAGAGACCTATTCTGCTAGCTATTTTCACTTACACATGAAAATGATAAACCCAAATTAGAATGCTAATCCAGCCATCCATCCTCAACCCTTTTCTCATTTTTGCATGTGGGATTGGGGTATCACTTCAACAGTGAAAATCATCTAGAGCCAAGGTTTACATATATACAGAAATCTTAATTATTGTTTATGTATGTTTACAAATAATTATTTTCTTTGTATGAATAAATTTTAAGGTCTTTATACCCTTACAGTACATACTTAATCATAAGTGTTTCCATACCACAGTTTAACTGCTTATGTCTTAACATGCGTGTTATTCTATTTCAAATGCATATGCGTTCTGTTCATTGCCACAGTAATATGAACTTTAATATAAACTACTTCTGAATGTATTTGCTTGTCAGTGCTGGTTCCTTCACCTGTTTTGTAGCAGTAAAGGAACAAAATGAGAAGTCCATCAACCCAGTTAACAGATTCTGAATAATAAATAAATAAATAATACATACATACATACATACATACATACATACAAACATGCGTAAATAAATATAATGAATTTCAAGGCAATATTACAGAAATGTATCTGTATTTAGAAGCTATCAAGCAACTGGGATTAACTGTAGAAAATAATCTAAAATCTGAAATGCAATTTGCATCTTTTTCTCAAACATTATAACTATATTACTTTTTCAGTAAAATTTTTTTTTGAGACAGTGATGATATAACTTAGATAACTTGTACATTAATTAACACAATAAGAATAAGAATCACCCAAATATGACGAAATACTATGGCACCTAAATCTTGTACTAAAGCTCCCTTCCCTACAAAAAAATGCAACTTAGAAATAATTTTCTTCCATTGATAAAAGCTTGATCAGCACTCTCACTCAGATATGTCATTCTGTCTTCTCTTACTTATTATTATTAAATATGTATCAAACTGCATTTCTTGAAATATACTTACAGTGTGAAGTAAACAAAATGGTCAGTGGCAACATGCTGTGGCTAGTCCCCACTTGAAGGAGTTTATGACACAAAGAAATACCTCTTCCAACTGAACAGATACAGGTAGTTACTTAATTTATCAGGGCGATGCATAAAATATAACTGTACTCAATTTATGTGCTTAACTTCCTCACTTCTGCATTTTATATATAAACGTAACTAATATGATGTTAGTTGTTTCCACACAACAGAAGTGGTATTTAGCAGAAACATACAGCTGAAAAATAATCTCTTCAGTTATCACAGGAAGTGCTATTAAATTGGGAGACACAACTGACATATGGGCAAAGGTCATGGTCAGCAACTGGGGATAAAAGTCACATGTGCTCATCACTCCTTCTGTAAATATTTTTTTGTGTGTGTATTATTTTCTCCATAAACAGATATACACTATATGATATTGTGACAGTGTACAAGGTATTATTTTTACTGATTTGACTGTCTCCTTGTGATAGGGATTATTTATGCTACATGTTGTCCTGACTTAAACCTCTCCACATGTTTGCCCTTGTAATATGTCTGTTGCAGTGATATAGATTAAAGTGTATTGTTTTTTTTACTGTATTTCTACCATGCCCAGAATGAAAGTGGTCTTAAACATTAAATAAGCAAATAACTAACATAAATAAAAAACATATCTTAGAGTCATAGTTTCTTAAGTGTATATTAGACTGATGAACTCTGGGGGTTTTATAAGCCTATCCATGCAACCCAAACGTATCCCATGAGGTAGTGAGTGTATATGGAGGCAATTATTCACATAGCTACCAGGATGTTTTTTTTCTATTTAGTCCCTAACCTGCCACTTGGATGCTGATGCAAGTGCATGCATAATTTCAAGGACCTATTATGCACCACCTGCATGTAAGTTCCCCCACCCACATTTTAATGAGGGCTGCATCGCAGTGTTGTAAGCTGAGCCCTTGACACCAGTGATGGATATTTTGCCTACAAGCTAATGCATGCATCAACTGAATCTATTTTATAAACCCAGCGAGCATCTAGTTCTACCACACTGTTGTCTATACCTGCCCCCAGCTGTAATTCCTGCATACCCGTATCAATGTCTCTTCATCTTCCTAACAACAGTTTGTGCAGCTATATCACAAATATCCCTTCATTCAGCTTTCTATATCATCCTTGTGAGGCTTGAAGCCATTATAAAAAAATGAAAAAAACAGGCTAAATGAAGAAAATACTAGAATTACCAATAATGTAACGAAAACTGACAAACACCTTTTTCAAAAGCAAAAAATAAATGACCTTGTGTTAGAATTTTGCAATACAGTTCAATAAAGTCTACATATTTTACTTTGTCTCTTTGATAATGTGTTTATATTTTCCATCGTTTTGTCGTTGTCTGTTTTTAAACATGTTTCTGAGCAGCACCTCACATTCCTACTGGAAGCAAGAAGAGCTATCTGCTATTTGTTATTTAGTTTTTATGCTAATTAGATGTCCAGATTTTTAGCTGAATATTCATATTTTTCAAGGGTTGTTCTGGTTTCAATGTCTGCAGGCTGAAAGGTATGAATATAATCATAACACTTACAGGAACAGATTTTTAAATTGTAGTATAATTTTCTTACAAAGTTAAATGACCGACAAGGTTTATATCAATACATGTATTCAGAGCAATAAGCATGGAAGTCCAAAGCCTAGAGTTATTAATTGGCTGAAATCCTATGTCATTTATCAGAAAACAAAAATTATATGAATCATAGCTCTCAACAAATCAGGGACAATTTCAGAAATAAACATGGACAATCAGTGAAAATTTTAAAATATTCGTACTATAACTTGAGAACTTGACAGAATAAGAGAATGTCTAATATACATCTATTAAAGTAAAATAAGTCTATTAACTCTAATTATTGTCATTATTTATTAAATGCAATTCATGACAGTTTCTTCCAGTGTCACCAGTTTTAGGAAGGATTAAGAGGGGGACAGAGCTAAAATTTGAGTCATAATCAGGAGTATCCCTGAAAATCAGGGATAAAACATATACAAGTCAAAACTTGGCACAACTGATGTGTGCAACTCCTACGCTTCATAAAACTTCAAAAAGAGAGAGAGAGAGAGAGAGAGAGAGAGAGAGAGAGAGAGAGGAAGATCAGTGAGAGAACAGAACTCAAGCTGTTGTTCATGGGATCACCAGCTTGTAAAATACTGTTACTAGCAGGAAAGAGATATTAAGTTTATTTGTATTTATTGACCAGGGCAGAGCACTGACAACAACATGAAAGGCCTATGACGTGCTGTTTATGGGCTAGGTCGTGTTTTTCTCCTTTTTAGCCTCCTCTTCTAAACTTCATTCTGGGGAAGAATGCAGTGGAATTCAATGCTTCCCACTCGTTATTTAAGTAAAGGCAATGCACTATTGACTTTCCACTGTTTTTGTTAGTACACTGAAATGTCACCCAGGAAACCACTTAAAAAAGGTGTTACCCACATTTTAGTGGAAGTCACTACTGCCAACTTAGGGTGAAGGTAAAGAACAGGCAGTAGTGACTTTCACTGCTTGTTTGATTCTACTAAATCTAAATGGAGATAATGGGGGAAAAGAAGCACAACTGTGATTTAAAATCAGAGGTTTCTGGGGTCATAGAAGAGAACCTATAGCTCACAGAAATATGGTATGATACTCTGACTATGAAGAGTAGAACATGGAGAATCTGAAGTGTGTCATATTGCTTGACCTGCCGTAAGTTATCTTTGCTACGGATGTAAATTGAGACAACTACACCTTTTCATAGGTTCATAGGTGTTTACTATGCTAATGACCACAAGGGCCTTTTTAAGCCTAGCCATGCATCACAAATCTCTGACAGGTTCTGATACCCTTGATAAGTGTAAGCATGGGACTGGAAGATGAACCATTTATAGGTTGCCTGTGTCTTTAAGAGACATAGGTGCCAAACCAGGGATAAATTTCCTGTTTCCCATCCAATTGTCCAAGTTGAACTTGAATTGGGTTAGGGAGGAAATCTGCTTCATATGGATGGGGACCCTATTCCATAAATGGGGTAGTCTCTGGGATACATACCTATCTCTCCAGCAGGTCCTATTTATATCACAGGCAAGGTTTTTCTTCCAACCTGTGCAATAGATGGTCTAGATTTGTGGGAGGCATTATAGTCTTGCACTGAAGGTATGCTCTCCATGGATTTATTCCAGCCAAGGGGAAGTGTGTCCCACTTCACACCCATCTTACCCCCAGTTCTCTAGCAACCCCCAGGTTCTCCAGTTTATACATCAGTGTTTTCATCCTTCTGGCACCCACTTCTGACCACCCATTAAAGATACACACAACTTTACTAAACCTACATCCCACTTCCTTAACCACCTTAATGTGATTTATTTCCACCCTAAACTTCAACACAGTTTCATCAGCATCCATAGTTAAATAAGTCCAGTAACAAACAACACATCATTTTCAACTTGTTTGCCTTCCCATATACAGTCTCAGCTCATCTGCCATCCTCATATAATCCTGCCACTTACTTTCATAACTCCTTTTATACCCATCCCCCACAATGCTCCTCCACATCACCATGTTACTCCTCCCTCCATTAACTCACTACATTATTCTTTCAGTAATCCTGTCTCTTTTCCTTTCTCTTAACCTACCCTTCACTAGCCCCACAATTACTAATGTGTACCCCAAGATGTACCCCACTCATTTAAACTCTGTGTTCTCCACCTGCCACCATACTACTCAACTGTCCAGATTTTCACAAAATGTCCAGATTTCTGCGTCATATTTTTGGTCTGTTTCTCATAAAATTATGGTTTTCTGGAAAATCAATGGCAAATGATTGAGGACTGAAATCAGAAAACAATGACAGAGATTTGAGTTTCAGACTGCATATCCTTTAGAAAATTCATGCTAATGCAAAACCTGTTATTCAATCAATTTTTAAGTTTGTAAGAGCAATATTTTAAAAGTGTACCTATTTTTGGTCCTTTGCCCCCCCATTATTTGTGGCCTTGTCCAGCTTTCTTACTCTAAGAGGTTGGGAGATATACCTGCCACTCCTACACAACTCCATCTTCACACTACCTTTACCTAATCTCCTCTGATGCTACTAAGCACCAATAACCCTGCCTCAAACTTCCTAAACATCTCTCTATAAATTCACCCCATCCTGCTCCTCCTCCTCCTCAGAGTTAATATGGTATCCAGTCCCGGACCTTGCCACCACATAACACCCATAACATTTCCCAACACCTCCATACTCTCCTGTGCATTAATTAGTGCCCAAAGCATCTCTAATAAACTTAATCAGATAAACATCTTTCTTACAATGCACTCACCTGATATCCCAGCTGTCACTAAGAAATGGCTCAAACAAAACAATCCTAATGTTTAACATCTGCTTTCCTCCTACGAATACCTCCAAGATACAAGACCTGGAATAGACAAGGCAGGACGCTCTCATTATTTATAACAACAATCTGAAACCAGCTAGTGTTGCTCAAGCAAATGCATCCTCATACTGAATACAACTGGAGCCTTCAAAAAGTCCTGTCCTGGAAGAACAGTCACCTTCTAATAGCAGTACTTACCTTCCTCCTTCAGACTCTTTCTACAAATGTCAAGCTTTTATTATTATTACTAACACTTCATCTGCCCCCAAATATAGAAAAATATTACAAATCTATGTGGTTTTAACCTAAACAACATAGGGCCCCGTAAAATTGCTAGCCACTATCAACCTTATGCCTCTCAACAATGATGCTATGCATCTAAATTTCTGAACCAACAACCACTCCCTCCTGGATATGCTAGTCACTTGTGACCCTCCCATCATCTATAATATATCTGTTCTTTCACCCTCATTCCCCATCTGCTCCCAATAACTTTCAAATTATGCACCAGTCACCAAAACTGCTCCCCCCAGCTAGTTACCTTCAGACACAAATCTACTATCAATACAGACAACCTCAAAAAAAAAAAAATCACTTTTGACTGGTCTCCTATTACCATCTTACAGAACTCCAACTCAGATACCACAGCTCTTACATGAATTGTCCTACATGTTCAAGACAAATTCTTCCCTGTTCCTCAGTGTCTTTTTAAATACACCTGCAATTCGGGTTAGATGGATGTTAGACACTAAAGACTCCCTTGAAATGTCCAAAATTCCTTTATTCACACATACACTTTGGAATAAGTGCTTTCATCTTGTTTGACAAGACTTCATCATATTCAAATGCATCATGTTTTCCAGCACCTTTATATAGCCACAGGAAATGATGTAATCAAACTATTTAGTTAAATAAAGAAACAATCATGATAATAAATTATCTAAAAAGCTTTAAAAATATACAACCATAAAATCATAACATGCTTATAGTTCACATAAACCCTTGACCTAACTAAAAATAAGCATTGAGAGTTCATATATTTAATTATTGTTATGACTTGTAAAATTAAAACATTTTAAAATTCCTCTTAGTAATAAATGGCATAAAATATCTGTGAATATAATTTATAAGCCATATCACTTTATATCCTAACTTCTAATATTGGCTTAAGAGAAATAAAACCATTGAGACCCGGGGAGGGGGGGTACTGGCATTCAATTTTAATTACCAAAGTGCTTCCTTTTCTTCTAACAGGAGCTTTACATTGCCTCCCCCTAGGATTAATATTCACTTTTTCTAAGATGGCAAATCTGAACATATAACATGCATTACTTTTTTCCAAATGCCTATACAAGGCATTGGTTCTATTTTGCTTCTTAATATCATAACTATGCTCGTATATTCTACTTTTAAGGCATCCATCAGTTTTCCCGACATAATAAGATGAGCATGTCAAGCACATAGTCAAATAAACTACACTTTTAGTGGTGCAATTCCCCGTTTGGAAAGTAATCTTTGTCTTGTTAACACTATCCAACAGTAATTCACTTTTTTCATAAGTGTACCCACATTGATTGCAAGATCTGCCATTTCCTTGTACCCTACTAAAAACTCTTGATGTCCACCATGGCAGTAAAACTTAATAGTAAAATCAAAACTTTAATAAAAAGAAAAAGAATATAACATAAAACAAGCAGTCCTCAGTCTTCCGATAAGCGCTTTCGGCAAATAAGCCTTCCTCAGATCGTATAAAAAGGACTGTTCAGCTTTTGTATTTATAAGGCATCACAGCCATTCTTTACCCATTTCCTTGTACCTTGGTTGTTTCTTGTTTTCTTCCTATACTTGGTATTCTCTAAGTTAATTTTTATATTTTCTGCAGTTTTGTATACGAAAGTCGGACTGTTCCCTAAAAAATTTATTATATTCACGCCTCCCCTCAAAACATTCCATTTCTTAATTATAATATCTTTGATCATTGGTGACTAAGGAGAATACTTCAATACCATAGCTCTAATAAAATTACCATCTTTTTTCCTTTCCTCAACTGAACTTAGCCCAGCTCCTAATAATGGTTTGTATAAAGTACCCCATTGGGAAAAAATATAGTCTATAGTTTCTTTTACTAATTTTGGGGGTATTCCCTTTCTAAAAACTTTCCTGCTACAACTTAAGTTCATTAAAACTTTCTGACTACGTTGACATCATGCAAGCTGCCCTGATACATTGCCCCTTCAGTATGCTTTCGTTTTGCGCAAAAAGGTGACAGCTAAGCCCACCTTTAGTAACACTTATTTGGAGTCTAGTACAAAATCCACAGAAAATAGGCGTCACCAGCAGAAAAAGAGGCTGTTTCTGTTGAAATGACATGATGATAGCATCACAAAATGGGCGGGCAGTGGGCAGTGGGTGGGGAAAAGGGTGGGGTTTATGAGTGGCGTGAGGGGTGTGGCCTAAGTGCAGTTTTAGCCACAATGAAAGGTGGTAACCCTAGACCTTTTCCTTTCTTATCTCTGCAGCATTCCCTACCTCACTCAGTCTGTCCTTCAGCTGTACCATTTAATCTGTTAAATGATTTACCTCCCCTTTCCATGCCCTGTGAATGCCTTGTTTCAGAGTTCTAGGGCTCTTCCTACTTCGTCTTCTTGCTCCCCTCCCTCGCATATGGTTTCATGTTCAGATCTACATGCCATGCCCTTGTGATCTCTCCAGCAGTAAAACCTTCTGCACATACAGCACCCCTGCTTGACTCTGATAACTGGATGTCTAGACATCTTCCTTTAATGCTTCTGCCTCAGATCTTATCATCTCCCTTACCAGTCTCTTGAGGTCTTCCTTTTCCTGTTCCAATTTCCTTGCCTTCCTATGTTTTGGAAAGCCAGGAACTCTTCACACGTCTCTAAGAATCAGTACCAGCTCTGACCTAGAACACCTCATTACCCCCTGCCCGCTCCTTCACACTCTGCTACCCATATCCTGGTAAGTAATCCCTCTTACTGGCACTGAAATGTATGTATGTATACATGCATGTATTTATTTTTTTAGTTGGATTTGTTTACTGTGTAGACCACTGATCATCTCTGACCATCTTCTGCCTCAGCCTCGGGTAGGTATGCAAAGTTATATCAAATTATTACGGTACAGATACCATATTCAGGAAGAAGAAAACATGGCCATAAATAAACTAAAAGTGGCATATTTAGAGAATTTATAATGATTTTGAGTATGATACATATTGAGGAGTGTGAGAGTGGACCTCTTTGTGTCATTGTATATATCTGTTTGCTCTGTTTTGCCCTCACCCTACCTTCATATTTTCACTTACTGTATTTTTTTACAGTTTAATCAGCCTGTCTCTGCACAGATACTCACTACATTTACTAGGAGTGGCAAGCCTTGTCAATGTATGAAAACATCTATGAGTGGCACAGAAGTATGAAATGAATCCTGATTGTGAGATGAAAATTGGAATTGTCCAGCTCTAGCACTGTTGCAGAATGATCCACTGCGATTTTCAGGAATAAAG
Organism: Protopterus annectens; assembly: GCF_019279795.1. NCBI lineage: Eukaryota > Metazoa > Chordata > Ceratodontiformes > Protopteridae > Protopterus > Protopterus annectens. Next base: position 1,034,092,312 of record NC_056726.1, on the reverse strand, counting down.
TTATGCAAAAAACATTAAAAATATAGTATCAGTGACTTTGATTTGAATTTAAAGTCAAAGTGATCCAGCACAACAGATTTAAATGTTCCTTTATTTTAAAATAAAAATACAGATATATTTGGCAATAGCAAAGTTTAATCACACTAACAACATGAGTGCACTGTTACAAAGTTTTCATTTGCATGTTTAAATACAATCCAAAATGTTTTTAACCAGTCATCATAAGAAACTTCATTAATAAAACATAGAAGGAACTTGGGCTTATTTTATTGGTCAGTTTCTTTGAAACCGGATTGCTATAGGTTCCCAGATTGACCAAACAGTGATCATTAATATTACTGTGGATGTGCTTGTTGATAGGTCTTAGGTGGGAAGCTATTCCTTTGATTGGTGGTGGTTTGGGAGTGCACGGTTGGAGGATGCTGTCTTGGGCTAGCATCTTATTGGTGGAGGGACCCTATAAATGGGAATGTGATTAGAGGAACTGTAAGAGCTGCATAGCCTATGTCTGCGAGAGTAAGTTTGGGGAGTCCATTGGCTGAACTAATGAATGAGTAAGCAAGGAGGAGGGGGTTGTAAAGCATAGGAAGGAGTAAGGGCATTGATATAATGAGCAGCCTGTTGTGCAATAGGTTATCAATGAATCTATCATACATAGAATGACGTACTAGAGGGGGTGGAGGAGAAACTTGGAGTCTTGTGTGGGAAACCAATAAGGATGGAGGGGGTGGATTAGTGTGCCTAGTGGAATTTCATCCAATAATATTTTTATGTTTAGGGCACCAGAGTAGGACAATCAATGGGGGAATTTTTTTAGGTGCACTGACTGGGAAAGCTATGTGATACATTGCCTAATAGGCAGAAGAGCCAGTCGGGTGTGGGATGTCATAATTCATGGGAGGAGAAATGATATTGGCTCTTTGATGCGGGACTATCCAGTGTTTATCCTTAACCTGCAGGCAGAAACTAAGTGAACTGTGGATGCCTAAGAGTGGGAGGGTGTCATGCATGTGGGCTAGAGAACGGTCTTCTACAAAGTAGGCTAGTGGCCATTGAACAAACTAAACTAAACTAATTCAATTAAAATTAAAGCACGATTCAGTAAAATGAAAATTTGTGATGTATCAAGTATTGTCCTGTTCTGGTACTGAAACATGTGTGAACTGTCCTTAACTGGAAAAACTATCCATTGAAATCATGTAGCGGTGGCATGAGCTGCATTTGTGGGGGAACCGATACATTTTAAGAGTGTCAAAGAATATAAAACCTGTAAAGAAAATAGAATAATTAACTTCAGAATTGATTTATACTTATACAATTAGCTTCCATTAAAGTATGTTAATTGGAGTTAACAATAAAAATGCATAAATGCAGCGAACTCTGTGAAATCAAGTATTAGTTGGATGCGGAAAACTTACAGCTGAATCTTAAATGTATAAATAATCGCTGACATGAATAATGAGCTACAAGGGTGTATAAAATAGTTATGTCAGAAGGAACTAAAAATAAACCACAAATAAATGTGCGATCAGGTGATATGAAAGGGTAGTGTGGATATAATATGTTGGGTGAATAAATCTGGGGGAGAAAAAAAGCGGGTATGGGTGGCTACAGCACAAAGGTGATAGGTGGCCAGAAAAAGAGAGATTACTTACAGATGAAATGTGCAACAAGTAAAATAAATAAGGAAATAAAAATAAGAAGAACTAGAAACAGTGAATGCTGATATTTTTTGTGTGGGCAGTTAAGCCATAAATGTGTAGTTCCTGTATCTCAGCTACAATGATGGCAAAAGACTCTACTATAATGCAACTGAGCTGATCAGTTATTAACAAAAAACAGTATCAGGAGGATAATGGGATTTAGTACATCTTACCTGTGTATTATATACATTTCTTATAGTATGTGAAGCCCATCTAGTCCTTCTGTGAACTAAATCAAGTATTTATTAATTTATTTAGTTATTGCATTTGTTAACTGGGAAAGTCCACTGGGCCTAGAAGGAGCCCATTTTCAGTGGAGGCCCGGGGGGGAAAAGCTCCACACTAATTACACACCGAGAAATATTAACAGACAGAACAAAGTATGTTGAGCAGTCATGGAATCAATCTTGGAAAATATAGAAGTAATAAATGGCATACATTCAAATAACACATAAGTAAAAATATATCTGCAGAGTTCTTAGCAGGGGAGAGTTTACTTCAGGGTAAGAATGGAAGGAGACAGAAGGGCTAAAGGAGGGAAAAGTCAAGCTAATTTGACATCAAAGGAGTAAGTATGGTAGAGAGGAGGAGAGGAAAGGTTAGTAGTTAGATAGTTAAAGGTGAGACTCCAGGAAGAGAAGTTAGGTGTTGGAGTTATTTGTTGGTGTGCAGGACCATAACCAGTAAGAGGAGAGATGTAGTTTGAGGGATTTTTTAAAGGAGGAAGGATTGCTGATAGGCCTGAGTGTAGGAAGGAGATTATTCGATAAGTTAGAGACAGTATAGGAATACATTTGCCTGGCTGAGAGCTTAGGTTTCTCGATAGTCAGTAGCATTTTGTTTTCAGACCAGAGGTGATGATTAGGATGGTACATGGACAGTATGGAGGAGAGGGAAGGGCAAGTTTCTGGGCAATAGATAAGTTTGTGGGTCTAGTTAATTGCAGATAAGTGAGATAGTGAGGGGATTCTAGCCAATTTAGTGGATGCAAAGAGGAGGAGTGGTGGGTAGAAAATTTTGTACTTGTAACAAATTTAGCGACTTTGTTCTAGCAAGAATCTAGTTTTGTTTTTAAGGAGGACTATAGATTGGTAAGGATGGGAGCGCCATGTAGAAGAGCTAGGGCTTTTTTAGCATAGAGGCTAAGAAAATAGTTGTGCCTATAAAGGGCTTCTAGCTTTTGATGTTTTTTAAATGTTGCTGTAGATGTGAAGGTCAAAGGTTAATTTGTCATTGATGACACAGCAATTTGGTACTAGGGTCAACTTCAATGATAGTTTGTTTTGAGAATGAACAGAGAATAGTGACTTGTCAACAGGACTAGATTTTCTGGAGGTAAATATTAAGAGTTTTGTTTTATTGGGGTTGAGGGCAAGATGGTTCCGGGGCATCCAGGTTTCATTAAAAGTAAATGCTTCTTGGGTAAGACACTGTAAGGCAGTGATAGATTTGGAAGAACAGATGATAGTCGAGTCATCTGCATATTGGATAACAGTACTGTGGGAAAGAGTGGTGTTCAAATTGTGCACCTTCTACATGCTGAGCTGTGACTGTAACCACTAAGCTAATTCAACAGTAAATAATCAGCCCTGCCAATCACAAACCCAGGACCCTGTGCACTACAATCACAGCAATGCACCACTACACCATCTGAGCTGTGTATGAAAGTTATTGACAAATATACAGAATAAGAGGGGACCCAATAAAAACCCTTGGAGGACACTTGTATTTGTACTAATGAAAGGTGAAGAAGAGCACTGCCATATAGTAGATCGCTGCCTATTCCTGAGTTCATTAGTAAACCATTGTAAGGTAGGGGGAGATAGGCTAATGTTGGAGAGTTTAGTAAGCAGAAGGGAGCGGGAAATACTGTCAAATGCCTCTGATAAATCAATGAAGAGTGCAGAGACTAAGAAACCAGCATCTCAAGATCTATTTACTGCATCCAAGAAGGAAATGAGGGCAGTGTTAGTGTTATGTCTGGGCTTAAAGCATAGCTCTCAACCTTCCATCTCCAAAATGAGGAACACTCGCCTTCATAATGTGGAACAAATGGGCAAAATGTGGAACACATACCAATGGCTTGCTAACAACTTCTACTAGGAAGGTCATAGGATGGTTAAACTATGCTGGTTTTACTTATAAAGAAGATCCTTTAATGAATTAATATGATTAATTTCTATTTACCATGGATTTCACTTATAAAATGCCTAACACTGAATGTGTGACAGACTCTTTCAATGTGGAACTTTGAGGAACTTCGAGGAACATGACATTTTTAAAACCCCATATGAGGTACGTTCCTCGTAATGAGGTACACTTGAGAGGTATGTTGAGTGGGGGAGAGGATTTGGTGTTTTTCCAGATGACCGAGAAGCTGACTATGAATGCACTTCTCTAGTATTTTGGCGATTGGGGAAAGAATGGCAATAGGACAGAAGTTTGTGATGCCAGAGTTGTTGCTGCCATTGTGAAGTGGGAGGACAAATGCTTTTTTCCAGATATCAGGTATGCATGATTCCTGAATGGACCTGTTCAGGATGATGATAGGATATGCACTGGACAAGGCTGAAAGATGCAAGTATTCTGCAGGTAAGTTATCTGGGGCATTGGTACATGGTTTTAGTTTATGAAGAAGTTTTTTGATGGTGGAAGTAGGTATGGGTGATAGTGAGAAAGTAGGTAGAGGATTTGAAGGGGAATCTACTAATGGTGTTACTAGCGGGTCTGTGCTGATGGGTGGGAAGGTTGTAGTAAATTTAGAGATGGTATCAATAAAGTATGTCTTAAAGAGTGAAGCTAATTCAGAAGGTGTTTTTTCTGTGTTTGGACATGGCTTATTGTCAGTTTTTGGATGGAAAAGGGGGTTGATAGATCCCCAGAATTTCTTGGGGTTTTGTCTATGCTGGTCTTGGATAGCTTGGAAGTATTCTTTTTTGTTTTTGACAACTAAGCACTTAGCTTGATTACGAAGTTATTTGTACTGCATGAGGATAACAAGTGTTTTGTTTTGTTTTTTTTGCCAGGTTTTCCAGGCTTTTTCTCTAGAGGACATAACTTGCTTTGTGGACTTTGCAAGCCAGCTAGCATGTTTTGGCTTGATTCTTTTTAGCCTGAGTGGTGCAAGACTATTTAGGATCCTAGGAATTGTAGAATTAAAGAAATCTACAGCTTCACTGAGTGGCAGAAATTATATTGTTCTGCAGGATGTCATTGAAGGTATTTGGGGAGAAACGGGATAGATTTCCGGTATATCAATATTGGTGCATGTTTAACATAGAGGAGGGCTTATGTATTATGAATGCTGGAGAGTGGTCACTAATACTATTTGGGAGTGTGCGAGAGGAGGAGACTTTGTTTGGATCAGAAACCAAGATCCAATCCAAGACTGAGCCTTTATTTTTCTTATTGTCAGGTCTGGTAATGTCAGGGATTAGCTGATTATAAATGTGAAGGTTGATATCAGTAGAGGGGTTATTATTTGAGATATCTAGCCAGTTAATATTAACGTCGCCTAGGATGATAGTTTCATTTTTTATGTTGTTGGTTGCCCAGGCAAGAATATTTTCTAGAATAGGAGTATTGTTGCCTGGGAGATTTATATGACTATGATGCAAAGGCTTTTGCAATCTTTAAGTTTAGGAAGGTAAAAAGTAACTCTGCAGTGGAAAAGATGGCAATTTCTTTTAAAATATGGAATTACTGTAAAGGTGCTTGGAAATAATAAGGTGAAGCCTCCACCTTTTTTATGAAGTCTATCGTTCTAAGGCAGGAGTAATTAGGGGTTAGAAATTCAGAATGGTTTTAGCCAGGTTTCAGTGATGGCAGTAAGGTCTGATTAATATTGACTCAACCATATCTGCAGTTGAGGAATTTTGTTTGTAATGCTTTGGAGATGAATTGTAGTGACGTTTAGGGATTGTGTGGAGTTAGTGGAGTTATGAGAGGGAGGAGAAGGGGCAAGATTAGGATGTATGTCACCACGTAGGACTAGATTACAGAGAACATGGAAAGTGGTAGGTAGGGACTTCTTTTTTGGGTTACAGAAATATTTGTGGACATGGCTGCAGGGAAGCCTATGTTGTATTATTATAGTTTTATATAGTATTATAGTTTATATATACATATATATAATATATATATATATATATATATATATATAGAGAGAGAGAGAGAGAGACATATATATATATATATATATATATATATATATATATATATATATATATATATATATATATATATATATATATATATATATACACGTGTGTGTGTGTCTATGTGGGAAAGCTCATATGATCGACAAACTTGTCGGAGAGATCAAAACACCTAAAGCTCAAAACACCGAAAACTCATTTGGTCGAAAATCATAACATCAACACATGAAATTCAAAGCATTATGTCCTTTTCCCACTGTAGCGTGAGCCTGGAGTTAGAATAAATAGATAGGGGGGTGTGGTTGGCACAGCCCCCCACATTGGGGGTGGGGGTGGGGGGGTGAAACCCCCCACATACATAATACATTTTAAACATACATGTGGATAATTATAACAAAAATGACAATATTTATCTAAATAATGAGGGGGTCTCCACCACCCACACCCCCCAATGTGGGGGGCTGTTCCCTTCACACCCCCCTAACTATTTATTCTAACTCCAGGGTCACGCTACAGTGGGGAAAGGGCATAATGCTTTGAATTTCGTGTGTTGATGTTATGAGTTTTGACCAAATGATTTTTCGGTGTTTTGCGCTTTAGGTGTTTTGCTGTCAGTGAAATGGGTGTCGATCATATGAGCTTTCGATCATAGGAAGTAGACCCATATATATATATATATATATATATATATATATATATATATATATATATATATATATATATATATATATATATATATATATATATGTGTGTGTGTGTGTGTGTGTGTGTGTGTGTGTGTGTGTGTGTGTGTGTGTGTGTGTGTGTGTGTGTGTGTGTGTGTATGTGTGTGTGTGTGTATATATCTGCGGTGGTGCAGTGTTTAGTGGTGACGCCTCACAGCAAGAGGTTCTCTGGTTCAATCCTCAGCCGGGGTGCCTTCTGTGTGGAGTCTGCATGTCCTCCCTGTGGTCATGTGAGTTTCCTCCAGGTGCTTCAGTTTCCTCCCACATCCCAAAGACATGCTGTAGGTAAATGGGACACTCTAAATTGGCCCTAGGAGAGAGTGCATGCATGCGAGTGCCTTCTGTGGTAGGTTAGGCGCCGGGCTGGCAACTCAGCACTGTAAAACTCTACTGCCAATCATGAGTGGACAGGTGATCTGCAATGGTGACCCCTAAGCAGGAAAAAGCCAAAAGAAGAAGTATATATATATATATATATATATATATATATATATATATATATATATATGTATATATATATTTATATAGTAATCTAGTTTGATTAAAGAAAATAATTATTACTCTAATTACTCTAATTAAATCAATCCTGCATACAGTTCTGAACTAATAAGACAATGTAAGATATTATAATCATGTCTTCATATTACATTAGTATTGTCCATAAGAAAATCAATTATGAATTATGCATACTGATCATTCCTTCAGGGGACCACTTTCGCTAATGCTTCTTCAGATAAGCTTACTATGTTCTGGGTCCCCCCTGTTAGTCAGGGACTGATGAAAAGTCCAACAGAGTCAGAAAAGGTCTGAGTAAATCAAGTGCTTATAAAAAACATATAGAATATCAATGATTCTAGAATTAGAGACCGTCTATGAAGCCACGAGCAGTTACAAATATATTTAATAGTATGCATGATGGTGAATTTTTCTTAGGTTGCATACTCTTGTGATGGAAATTAGGGAATTTTGTCCGGGGTTATTATAAATAATAAATATTAAATTATTATAAATTGTAAATATTAAAATTATTGAGGACTATGAGCTCCAAAACTTATGGATAAAATTCAAAGCTTTCAACGACAAACTCAAACATAAGAAGCAATGGAAATTTATCAGGGACCTAAATGCTGACAAAAAACTTTCTCCCAGAGAAAGAATTCCAACACCAAACAGCAAAGATGGACAGGACTATTCCAGCACAACTCCATCAACCTCTAACCAGAGTAACATTGGTGAAATGGACCAAAACACTACCACAACTAGCTACAGCCAATTCACCCAATACACATACAATGATACAGGATCAAATGAGGAAGAGGATTTTCGGAACGGAGAAAGATCCCTGAGACTGGACCCCATGGAAACACCACAAGGACACATAAGGAACCCAACAGGAACATTATGCAACTTGCAAACCACCCCTAAACTTATATGTCAAGGATTTTTGCCAACAAAGCCTGAGCATACCACCTGTACATACCAGCCACTTTGGGACCAATCCTGGAGGGGAAAGAGGGACCTGAAGCCCCTGTGGGTCACCATGAATCTCCCACAAAAAATTAAAAAGTCAAACCCCAGACCAGAAAGAACATAATCTGGAACCACTCAAAACAAGCACTAACAGAGAGTCTGATAACAAAGAGCCTGGTTGAAGTGAGTTTGAGAATGAAATAACTACAAGTACTTGAAATCAAATGTGCCAAGGAAGAGAAGATTTGTTGGGGTTCACAGTCTACTGCACATCTGGGAAAAGAACAACTAGAGATAAACAGAATCCTAGTTAAATCTGGGAAAATGAGGACGCTAATAGGGGAGTTATTGTAGAAAATAATTTGCTGTCAGCTGACACAACTTTTGAATGGAAAACTCCAGGAAATAGTTATGTCACAGGCTTGCAAGGTACAAACAATGCCACACATAAACACTTGATTCCTAAAAGCTAACCATGTTTGCATACATTAATAGATGAAAAATGTGCAGTGTTAGCTACCTTTAGAATTAAATCCATGAGATGCAAGGTAAAGGGCCAATGTACCTTTACACCTTGCCAGAAGTGGTACATGAGTACAAAATGACTCCTGGCTGTGGGATGAAAATTGGAATTTGTCTGGCTCTAGCACTGTTGCAGATGATCCACTGTGATTTTCAGTAGTAAAGTTACATAAAAACATTAAAATATAGTATCAGTGACTTCAGTTTGAACTTAAAGTCAAAATGATACAGTGCAACAGATTTAAATGTTCCTTTATTTTAAAACAAAAATGCAGATATACTTGGCAATAGTACTGTTTAATCAAGCTAAGCAGACGAGCGCACTGTTACAAAGTTTTCTTTCACATGTTTAAATACAATCCAAAATGTTTTTAACCAGTCATCATAAGAAACTTCATTAACAAAACATAGAAGGAACTTGGGCTTATTTTATTGGTTGGTTCCTTTGAAATTGGACTGTTATAGGTTCTCAGATTGACCAAACAGGGATCATTAATTTACTGTGGATGTCCTTGTTGATAGGTCTTAGGTGGGAAGCTATTCCTATGATTGGTGGAGGTTTGGGAGTGTGTGATTGGAGGATGATGTCTTGGGCTAGCATCTTATTGGTGGATGGACCCTATCAATGAGAATGTGATTAGAGGAAGCGTAAGAGCTGAGTAGCCCATGTCTGTGAGAGTAAGTTTGGGGAGTCCATTTGTTGAACTAAGGAATGCATAAGCAAGGGATTCGGGGGGGTTGGTAAAGCATGCAAAGGAGTAAGGGCATGGATATAATGAGTGGCCTGTTGTGAAGTAGGTTATTGATGGGCCTATCTTATGTGGCATGACATATTAGAGGGGGTGGAGGAGAAACTTGGCACCTTGGATGGGAAATCAATAAGTGTGGAAGGGATGGGTTAGTATTCCTAATATAATTTCATCCAATAATATTTTTAAGTTTAGGGCGCCAGAGTAGGACAACCAATAGGGGATTTTGTATGCGTACTGACTAGGAAAGCTATGTGATATGCTAGGTAATAGGCAGTAGAGCCAATCAGGTGTGGGATGTCGTAATTCATGGGAAGAGAAATGATATTGGCTCTTCGATGCAAGACTATCCAATGTTTGTCCTTAACCTGCAGAGTCAAACCAAGTGAACTGTGGATGCCTAAGACGGAGAGGGAGGCATGCATGGGGGCTAGAGAATGGTCTGCCACAAAGTAGGCTAGTGTCCGTTGGACAAACTAAACTGAACTAATTCAATTAAAATTAAAGTACCATTCAGTAAAATGTAAAAACTATGGCATATGAAGTATTGTCCTGTTGTGGTTCTAAAACATGTGTGAGCTGCCCTTAACTGGAAAAACTATCCATTGAAATAATGCAGCGGTGGCATGGGCCACATTTGAGGGGGAACCGATAAATTTTAAGAGTGCCAAAGAATAGAAAACTTGCAACAAAAATAGAATAATTAACTTTAGAATTGATTTAAACTTATAAAACTTGCTTCCATTGAAGTATGCTGATTGGAGTTAGCAATAAAGATGCATAAATACCATGAACTCTGTAAAATGATCTATTAGTTGGATACGGAAAGCACACAGCTGAATCCTAAATGCATAAATAAACACTGACATGAATAACGAGCTACAAGGGGGCATATAATACTTATGTCAGAAGGAACTAAAAATAAACCACAAATAAATGTGCAATCAGGTGAGATGGCGGGTAGTGTGGAAATTATATGCCAGGTGAATTAATCTGGGGGAGAAAAGATTCCAGGTATGGGTGGCTACAACACAAAGGAGATGGGTGGCCAGAAAAACTGAGAGTACTTACCAATGAAATATGCAACAAGTAAAATAAATAAGGAAATAAAAATAAAAAATAATAAGAACTAGAAACAGTGGCTGGCAGTATGTTTTTGTGTGGGCAGTTAAACCATAAATGTGCAGTTCCTGATTCTCGGCTATAATGTTAGCAAAAGACTCCACTATAATGCAACTGAGCTGATCAGTTATTAACAAAAATTGTTATCAGGAAGATAATGGGATTTAGTACATCCTACCTGTGTATTATATACCTTCCTTATAGTCTGTGAAGCCCGTCTAGTCCTTCTGTGAACTAAATCAAGTATTTATTAATTTATTAATTTATTTATTGGTATCAGGAATGGGATTTAGTACATCTTACCTGTGTATTATATACCTTCCTTATAGTCTGTGAAGCCCGTCTAGTCCTTCTGTGAACTAAATCAAGTATTTATTAATTTATTAATTTATTTATTGGTATCAGGAATGGGATTTAGTACATCTTACCTGTGTATTATATACCTTCCTTATAGTCTGTGAAGCCCGTCTAGTCCTTCTGTGAACTAAATCAAGTATTATAGTTTGATTAAAGAAAATAATTTAATTACTCTAATTAAATCATTCATGCATACAGTTCTGAACTAATAAGACATTGTAAGATATTGTAATCACATCTTCATATTACTTTAGTATTATCCATAAGAAAATCATTTAATTATGAATTATGCGTACTGACCATTCCTTCAGGGGACTGCTTTTGCTAATGGTTCTTCAGATAAGCTTACTATGTCCTGGGCCCACCCTGTTAGTCAGGGAATGATGAAAAGTCCAACAGAGTCAGAAAAGGTCTGAGTAAGTCAATTGCTTATAAAAACCATATAGAATATCAATGATTCTAGTATTAGAGACCGTCTATGAAGCCACGAGCAGTTACAAATATATTTAATAGTATGCGTGACGGTGAATTTTTCTTAAGTTGAGTACACTTGTGATGGAAATTAGGGAATTTAGTCCAGGAGGCTTGTTGGCTTTGAGTCAGATCTGCAACTTGAGCTCTTTCTTTTCAAGCCTGTCATTAGGGTCTATATTAGAACATTGAGGTTTCAAACTTTCAAATGTTCTAATATCGAACCTTATGCAGCAAAAGCTTAAAATATCGAAGTAGCAGAAACCCAAATTTTTTCCTAGGGAAAGAATTTGGTTGTTCATTTCTGTTGATTCGGTATTTTCAGCACTGTGGTGGAAAGTTACGGGTCGGGTTCAGGTAAGTGCGATTGTGTGGATGTGAGGGTTAGGGCGGGTTAGGTGAGTTACGGTTAGGGCTCGGGTTAGGTATGTGTGTAATTGTGTGGACGTGAGGGTTAGGGCGGGTTAGGTGAGTTAGGGTTAGGGAGTGGGTGAGGTGAGTGTGCAATAGTGACGGACCTTAGGGTTAGGGTTTGGGTTAAGGTAAGTGCATAGTGGTGTGTGTATAGTTTAGTGTAGGGTTAGGTGTAAGATTTTAGGTGTATGTGTGTGGATTGTTGTTTGTTTGGTGTATGTGTTTTGGAACAGTGATTTTTTTCCCTAGGAAAAAAATCGCTGTTCTGACAGTTCGAGATTGTAAGTTTTCCCTTACATAGGGTCGATTAATCACCATTCACTTTTTTAAGTGGTTAGTGATCTAATATAGACCCTGTCATTATATCCACCTTGTAGATCTTCATAAACTAGCCTGTCCAGAACGTGGAATGTGAAGATTTCATAGCCAGGATTGCTTTGGTTGTGTTTGGCTAGGACATTGAGGTTGTTATTTTGCTTTATAGCTATCAGATGTCTGGCTATACAGGTTTTTCATTTATTGATGGTTTTGTCTACGTTAAAAAAGCAGGACATTTTCTGCATTGTACCCTGCATATGACTCCCATGTTGTTACAGTCATAGTGTTCTTTGCTAAAATATTGTTTTCTTGTATTGGGGCAGGTGAGTCCTGAACAACTGCTCATTTATCAGCAATAAGAGCAGATGGGAGTCCACAGCTAAAGGTGCCCTTAGGTAGTCCTGTGTCCATTTTGTTTGAATTTATTGGGTGCTCGAAGCAGTCCCTGATGTTTTGGTTCCTTCTGTGGTGTGGTGTTCTGACGTTTTTATGTTAAAAGTTTCCTGTAAAAAGGAATCTTGAAATTCCTTGTCGCCCAACAATATGTTTTCCCAATTGTAGTTGTAATGTAAAGAGTAATGGTTTAATACTTTACACCTTTCTTTATAGGGCAAATGTTTGACACTAATACTGGTGATGTTCTTTGTGAAACTTTTTTTGTATATTTTGAAGAAATGAAAGCTAACTGTTATTGTAAATGCAAAAATGGTTATGATATTCTAAAGCTGGACAAATGTATGCATTATAAATCAGAGTTAAACAACTACTGTCGCTGTCATGAAATTATTTAACACTGCAATGAGTCGTCACATAACTCTGCATTTAATCATATCAATGTGTTTGCTAAAGGAGGAATTGTTAATTATTAGGATTCTCAAGTCTTTCTAACTCTCAACATTCAGAACAGATGAGTAGAGATATATGGGGAGGTTAATCTGAGAATATTGTGCTGTACTAAATTGTAAACTAGCAGACTCAGTCCAGTTGCTTATTGCATAGTCTAAAATATCACTTATCAGGACCCCTGGAGTCATTATTTAACTATAGCCTTAAAACAGGCTTTATGTCACATGAATGGAGGACTGTGATGGTCATCCCCCTTCCTAAGGGAGGACCTTCACCAGATCCTGGAAACTACAGCCCCATTAGTCTGGCTAGTCTTATTTACAATGCCATGGAATTAATTATCATGGAAATTATCAACAAGGACATAGGAGACTTCCAGACACTGGATCTGTCTCAGTCTGGCTTTGTCAAAGGAAGGTCATGCTTGGCTTCCTTGAAAAGGTCACTAAGGCAATGGATGAAGGGAAAATGGTGCATATTGCCTGCCTAGATCTGGTGAAAGCATTTGATACAATATCCTACTCAGACATTGTCAACAAACTTACAGTACTAGGCATAAACCCCTTTATAACATGCTGGATAGCTAGCTGGCTCACTGATCGGACTAAGGTGGTTAGAACAGTGAGGCCACTACCACAAGGAAGCTGGCCACGAGTGGAATCTCCTAGGACTCTGTGCTGGGCCCACTTCTCTTTGGCATCAACTTCGTGGATGTCAAAGCCAATGTGAAAAACCTCTGGCTAACCATGTTCACAGATGATTGCAAACTGGGAGCAGTTATCAATTCCCCCCCCCCAAGATAAGAACACCCCTCAGGGAAGTCTAACACAGACAAATGCCTGATGCCAAAGCCATGGCTTAAAACTCAATACCAGGAAATTCACTGTAATACCTTTTGGGAAGTTGGCCTCCTTGTGTAACTACATCATCAATAAAATATCCTTAAAAATTGATTCACTAGTCAGAGATCTGGGAACTCATGTAGATAGTATGCATAACCTTCGACCAACACATGTCTAAGGTAGTAAGAAAATTCTACTATGTTGCTGAACTTATAAGCAGGTTAGTGACATCTAGGTCCAGAGAGGTCTTCATACCACTGTACTCGGCTGTCATTAGACCCATGAGTATAATCCCCCCCAGTATGTACCTGAGCAGACACGTGCAGCAACTGGGTTGTCTACAAAATTCCTTGCAAAAACAATACAGGGAGTAAACATAATGTCCTACACACTGAATGCCTCAAAGCCTTGTCTCTTTACTCGGTATCATACAGACTTCAGAGAGGTGATGTTTGCCTCACATATAAGGCAACCCTGGACCCTGTTTTGATGAACCTTTGGCATATCAGCAAAACAAACACCATCAGAACTACTAGATTAAAAGACTTAATTTTTTTCTTGCGACAAAAATAGGACATTTTAATAGACAGATATGTTTCTCATAGGATTCCAGTTCACTTTAACAGGGTCCCTATCCCTATTTAAGTGGAACTTGGACCAATGAATGGATAGTCAGAAATTCACCTCTGGTCTGGTGCCTATGTCTCTGATGGACAAAGGCAGTCAATAAATCACCCCTTATAAATCAAATGTGTGTGTCACATTTGGATTGTATGACTAGGCTTATAACAGCCCCAATGGTCATTAGTTTAATATACACCTATGAACCTATGTATTCTAACATCCAATGGGTGTGGTCTGAGCTTTTTACAAAAATGAATTTATCACCTCACAGTTTCATCAAATGTCATATCTCTTGGACCGTCAGTGTTACTAGAAAACTAAAATGACAAACTATTCAGTTGTTTTCTTTGAAAAGATCACTAAGGCAATGGCTGATGGGAAAATGGTGCATATTGCTACCTAGATCTGGTGAAAGCATTTGATACAATATCCCCCTCAGGCATTGTCAATAAACTTACAGAACTAGATATAAAGTAATACTTACACTGGCCAGATTCTATCAGTTCTATGTCTTAAACAGCATTTTATAAGTCAAAATAAACACAATTTTGAAATGCTGTATAAACAACTTACAATATCTCACTAACTATTCAGGTAACATACATACTATTGGCAGCAATTTTTTCATGCAACTGTGGACTTTCTTATGAGTTTAAGCAATTCTTTCTGTGTCATTTGACTGTTTAGAGTTTAGAGAAATATGAAAGTTATTACAATAGAAATAAATAGTATACACACAATATTCAATATATCTTTATCTATACTAAAATGAAACAATTGTGAGTGCAGTTGTGTTTGCCATCATGTAAGCTTTTAAATCTTCAAATTTTGTATATGTATCATGGTTTTGAAATAATTAATGGAAATATGAATATAGCAATAACCCACGCCTGGGTGTGGGTAATGCTGGATTTACCCACGGTTGGTGTGGTTTGGTCATGAGGGCGAAGCCCGAGTGGCCAAACAAAGCCAACCGTGGGTAAATCCAGCATTACCCACACCTAGGCGTGTTATTATACAATGACATTATTTAAGAAAAAAAATAATTACTTTTCTTAAATAATGGCATTGTATAATGCCTCCTTGCTGCCCTTCTGCAGCTGTCTGGTATTCTGCGGCAGTTTTGATGTACTGCGCATGCGTATACTTACACAGTAAATCAGAGCTGTAGGCAAAAGCAATGGAGAAAGCAAGATCTCTGTTGCTTTTTAAAGTGTCTCGCTATGTTAAATGGGTTTAACATAGTGAGACAGCTTTAAAAAAAGCAACTGAGATGCTCCATTGCTTTTTTAAAAGCTGTCTCGCTATGTTAAACTCATTTAACATAGCGAGACAGGTTGTAAAAAGCAACAGAGATCTTACATTCTCCGTTGCTGTAAAAAAAAAAAAAAAAGAGTTATACTAATGGAAAAAGTCCAGGCGACCGGACCTTTTTCCATATAACTCTGATTTACAACGTGCACGCTGAACCAATCAGCATGCACGTTTTGGAATATTAATGGGGGGGGTCATTGTATAATAAACAATAATTGATGCTTAGAGGCAACAGTAGGATATAACTGCAGCAACACTCATCAGTAGGCTGTTGTAAGTCAATATACCTATAGTATTTTTTCCAGTTGGATGGCTTATTAGCAAGTTTTTTTTTTCATAAGGGGAATGAAGTTTGACAATTTGAATTTTTAGACATTTGTTTATCCATTTTAATCTCTTTCTGTTATCCCTGCAAGAACATTTCTTGAAAACTCTGAAAATTCTAAAATTCTTTTCTTTTTTTTTTTTTTTTTGTTTCAGGCTGGAGGGCCACCAGTAAGGGAGAGGGGTTTATAACTAATCAGCTTCTCAATAGGAGTGGATTGTACACTGAGTTTCAGTATATGCTCAGATTTAGAGTAGCCATAATTAATGTCAAAGTCAATACTTTCAGATGGCCACTTTACATTACCCAGCAATTGGTGCAATAGATTATAATTGACTTTATTAAAATGATATTTCAAGAAATAAAATTTTAATAATTGACTTTATTAAAATTATACTTCTTGAAACTCTGTGTGCTACCATGAAAACTAGACAGCAAAAGAGTTAATAGTGGGATGATCAGATGTGCAAAGGGGTGGGGTTTTGATAATGTGCAAAGGGGTGGGGTTTTGATAACATCATTGTCCACGTTGGTTGTATTTGTTGTTGCAATATCGAAAATGTTATTTCTAGTGTTTTCCTGCACTAGTTCTTGACAACCATGTTATGAAAGGATTCCACTCACTCCAGCACCTACTTTTAGCAAAGAGAGTATTCTAATTAATGTTATGGTAGTTAACCTCCACACGGAAGATAACATTCACACTAGTGATCTCATCAAAATTCCATAGAAGATGCCGGTGAGATGTTTTATCTAGACTGGGAGTAAGTTAACATGATCTTTGGGGGTATAGCCAAGAAAACACTGTCACAAAGTAATATTCAACCTTAGTATCAGCTAATACAGGAGAGCATTTTATACTGCCATGAGTTAACAGAACTCCCCCCCCCCCCAATTCTTCTCTTAAACTTTCATATTTAATGTAACCCTGAAAAACACATATTCTTAAGATCCAAACTTCAGTAATGGATACAATTTTATGATTTTCAGTTTGTAATATGGTTTTGAGTTCTAAACTCTTGGCATTACAGTAGAAACACTTCAAGAAAACTATCAAATCTTCTTGTAATACTGATGGGCCCCGCCCCTTTTCTTTCTCTAAAAAAGGTAATAGTTTAAATTTTACTAGAGACAAATCCAGATCCATATTTGCTTAAATGTATTCTGTGAATGCTCATGGTCCTCACAGTAGGCTACTAGTCTGATGTTGAAACCAGACTAAGATGATATTGCCATGTATTAAAAATATGGGTTTCAGTATACTTACATTTAAATCACATGGCAGAAGTAGGATCATAGGAAGCTACAAGGCTATTGGCCCTGAGGTCCGTACAAGCCTAGCCAAGAATTTAGCCCATGTTCTGACAAGTCAGCACCCAATGCCCCTGTCCAGTAAGGACACGGGCGAAATCCCAGCGGTGAATTTTCTATTCCCCATCCAGTCATCCAGATTGCACTTAAAAAGGGATAATGAGGTATCTCTGTTTGACGTGGAGATGGAGTCTGTTAAACAGAAGGGTAGTCTCTGGGACACAAGTTTTATGGATGTCACAGACCAGATTGAGGTCGTGTGTGTGGGTTACTCGAGTGGAGCTTGATTTGTGGATATGCAGCAGTTCCATCAAGGCAGGATCTGAGATTGCTTTGTATGCCAGACAGAGGTCACCTCTGAGTTGTCTGTATGAGATTGAATAGAGGGACAGGGCTTTTAGCATATCTGTGTGATGTAGATGTTTGAGGCCCTAGATTCTCCTTGTGAGGAACTTCTGTGGTACTTCCAGCTGCTGCATGCGTTTTGTGTGGTGCATGCTGAAAGGGGCATTGTATTCAATACTGGGTGTTATAAGGGAAGAATACAGGGATGTTATGACCTCCTTGTCCCTGGATGACATAACATTACTATTGAGGTGGGTCATGTAGAAATCCTTCTGTACAACAGAAGCAATATGGTGTCCCAAAGTCAGATCACTATCAACCTGGGTGCACAAGTCCCTCATGACTGATTACATGCTTAGGACCTTGTTATCAATGTGATCATTTTTGAGGATGTCACTCTCCCCAAAAGGGATGATGATGCATTTTTTGGCATTCATTTTGAGGCCATGTTTCTGGCACCAATCATTTGTTTGAGTGAGACCCTCTTGGAGAATGTCCACATCAACAGGGGAATTGATGACAGTGCCCAGCTTGCAGTCATCTGCAAACTTGTTCAGCCATAGCCCACTGATTTTGGACTGCACCTCAGAAATTATATCCCAAACAACAGAGGCTTGAAGACCAATCCCTGGGGTACACTGCTCATTATGGGTCTACTGCTTGAGGTGGCTTCCCTATTTTGACTAGGTGAGTTCTATCAGTGAACAAGTTTGCCATCCATCTGGTAACATACAGATTGATGCCTAGCTGAGAGAGTTCATCTATTTTACTCAGGTGGGAAATAGTGTTGAAGACTTTGGGCAGCTCAAGGAAGGCAGTGTACACCATCTTCCCCTCATCCATGGCTTTCGTGACTGTCTCAAAGAAGTCAACCAAGTTAAACAACCATGACCTCCCCTTGACAAAATCAAACTGTGTGGGATCAAGTGTTTGGAGGGTGCCAGTGTCCCTGTTAATGAGTTTCATGATAATCCATTCTATGGTCTTGCAGATCAGGCTAGTTAGGCTGATGGGTCTATCATTTCCTAGGTCAGTGGATGCTCCACCTTTGTGCAAAGTGATGACAGTGGCTGCCATCCACTCAGCTAGGATGAAGCCTATACTCAGGATTTGGTTGAATAGGGTGCCTAATTCTGCTGCAAGTTCCTGCCAGAGTTCATGTAGGATGCAGCCTAGGATGTTATTGGGTCCCATGGAGGCTGTATTTTTTGCCTTTGAGAGGACAGTGATGACTTGAAAATTTTACTTAGGATAATCTACCAAACTTCTCCCTTAGCTGCTCCAATGATACTAAGAATAGCATTTCTCATATGCTTGAGTACTGTTTTATTATAAGATGGTTTTACTTCCAGGACTGTATGCAAGCAGTTCTTTATGTCAGTCAGTTGAATCCCTGGAAGTGAGCTTGCTGTGATCTTATTTTTACTTAAATTGCAAATGAGGAGAATTCTCTGTGTAAAAACAGAGTCATGTAGAACAAGACTCTCACAATCATTATCCATTTTAGTTCAGAATTTAATTAGATTTTTTTCATTATAGGAGAAGATACAAAGATCCTACACCTGTAGAAATGTAACTGTATTCATTAGTTTGGGGTCATGTATATGTATATTCTCTTTCCTAGCTTTTCTGATTCTTTTTGAGTTCTTAGTATCCATAATGATTGTGTCTAGATAAAGTCTAGTTCAAGGTAATTGAGAGGACTTGTGATTGCTAGGTATCCTGATATTAATATTAAATTCAGTGATATTAGACTGCTGGCTCAGATAGTAAATTACTCTGCTATTTCATATTCACCATTGGCTTCTAGCAATTGTTTATCTGCTCCCTTTGCGGAACCCAGCATGGTCAACATGATAACATTATCATAAAAGAAAAAAACAACTGTGTCATCATTTTTCTTGTTAATATTGTGTGTAATCTATAGTATAGTGATTGATGGATTTTATATCACCATTGATATTAGATGCACATTGTTCGTTATTGCATAGCTAAGGATTCTTCACAGCTGAGATTAGAAACACATTTAGTATTTTCTGATTGATGGATTTTATATCACCATTGATACTAGATGCACATTGTTCATTATTGCATAGCTAAGGATTCTTCACAGCTGTGATTAGAAGCACATTTAGTATTTTCTGATTGATGGATTTTATATCACCATTGATACTAGATGCACATTGTTCATTATTGCATAGGTAAGGATTCTTCACAGCTGTGATTAGAAACAAATTTAGTATTTTCTGATTGATGGATTTTATATCACCATTGATACTAGATGCACATTGTTCATTATTGCATAGCTAAGGATTCTTCACAGCTGTGATTACTAACACATTTAGTATTTTCTGATTGATGGATTTTATATCACCATTGATACTAGATGCACATTGTTCTCTATTGCATAGCTAAGGATGTTTCACAGCTGTGATTACTAACGCATTTAGTATTTTCTGATTGATGGATTTTATATCACCATTGATACTAGATGCACATTGTTCATTATTGCATAGCTAAGGATTCTTCACAGCTGTGATTAGAGACACATTTGGTATTTTCTGATTGATGGATTTTATATCACCATTGATACTAGATGCACATTGTTCATTATTGCATAGCTAAGGATTATTCACAGCTGTGATTACTAACATATTTAGTATTTCCTGATTGATGGATTTTATATCACCACTGATACTAGATGCACATTGTTCGTTATTGCATAGCTAAGGATTCTTCAGAGCTGTGATTAGAAACACATTTAGTATTTTCTGATTGATGGATTTTATATCACCATTGATACTAGATGCACATTGTTCATTATTGCATAGCTAAGGATTTTTCACAGCTGTGATTACTAACATATTTAGTATTTTCTGATTGATGGATTTTATATCACCATTGATACCAGATGCACATTGTTCATTATTGCATAGCTAAGGATTCCTCACAGATGGGATTACTAACACATTTAGTATTTTCTGATTGATGGATTTTATATCACCATTGATACTAGATGCACATTGTTCTTTATTGCATAGCTAAGCATTCTTCACAGCTGCGATTACTAACACATTTAGTATTTTCTGATTGATGGATTTTATATCACCATTGATACTAGATGCACATTGTTCATTATTGCATAGCTAAGGATTCTTCACAGCTGTGATTACTAACACATTTAATATTTTCAGATTGATGGATTTTATATCACCATTAATACTAGATGCACATTGTTCATTATTGCAAAGCTAAGCATTCTTCACAGCTGCGATTACTAACACATTTAGTATTTTCTGATTGATGGATTTTATATCACCATAATTTTTAAGTTTTTTTGTTTTTGTTTTTAGAATAGTAGACTGCACATCCTATAATTGAAGTCTGAGAATGAGTCTTTATTTTGGGTTGTTTACAACAGTAGCATAAGCCACAGACTGATCACGGATATCAGTTCGTACAAAAGCCTCCTCTTCTGCAAATGCCAGATATTCATAAGCAATAAACAAGTTGTCTGGTTCAGGTTCATTCTGTATAACAAAGCAAAAACATGCAGTTAGATTTATGGTTATAGATAACCTCTACAATGTGCATTACATTAATTTGTTCAGGTGGTGACAATAGTTGGCACAATATTACTTTACTGTTGCTGTTTGATAAAGTGATTTGTCAACTTCAGTGATTGTTGGCAGTCCTCAAATGCATGAATTTTAGTTGTGATAATCACAGCTTGCCACATACTTAATTTGAATTTGCATTACAGTGATTCTGTGTTGTCATTTTTCTTTTACCGACTTTTAGTACTTTCTTCTAATAAAGATACAGTTTTACAGAACTGCAGAAAAGCAGAAAACAATGTGGTGAAGAAGATTTGGGACAGACTGGAGAAGGTAAGATGAAACTAATAAACCAAACCAGTGGTCTCAGTGCCCAAGATAAAAACTGGTAAACCTAAAATAAGGCACACACGGAGCTCAGCAAAATGGACAACTGCTTTAATGAACAAGTACAAAAACAATCCACAGCAAGCTAAATCACAGCAGCACAGCACAGCAAACGAAACTGCAAAGCACAAGCAAGAGCACAATAACGCTGTAAAGTTAATCCACATACGTTTTCATCCCGATAACTTCATCAGATACCTAGCCTCTCTTCCTTTGATGAATAAATAAACTAATCTAATTCAAATGAACCAATGAGTGAACAAATTCCATTACACATGCAAAATGCATTAAAACACATGCACCTTAAAGGTGAATGAATCTAAAAGTTAAAACCAAATCTATATATAATAAATAAATATGTATATATATATTTTATAAGCACTATAATAAAATACAAAACAGCCTACAATCCTTGGAGTAAAAGCTCCGTAGTGAATAAGAAGTCCAATAAGTGAATAAAATAAGAAGTCCAACTACGGCGCTACCACAGTACACGATTCTCTGGGTGGAGCTTCTACAACTAGTAATGATAGGCAATAACTGAATAAAAATTATAATACAAAATAACACAGGTTTATTAATATATTAGAGGTAAGTGCTTTCACTTAGGAGCTTCATCAAACCTTGTAACAACATTAAAACCACTGAGAATATATATACAACGAAATAACAGCACAATTGAAGCTAATCAATTAATTAAATATTCTTAAAGAAATATAACTGACATACACCTAAAAGTTAAAATCTATGAACAATCAAACATGACAAATGCACAGAAACACTACAGATACTAGAAAATTAAATACAGTCCTATACTAGAATCATAATATCACATAACATCAACTAAAAAATCATTTATGCAGCCTCCTTTTTTTTAAAACAGGTTTGATAGACGCCCTTACATTTAGACCCTTACTTACCCCTATCGGCTTTCAAAGTAATAATACAACAGGTTTCCCTGTATTCTGTGTATGTCCTAACATCACCCTCCCTTATACTCATTCCTATCGCCTCAATAACCCTAAATCTAAAAGTATGATGTGGCCCTTGGTCACTGACATGTTTAGAAAGTGCATTATTAGGGAGATTTTTCCTTATATTATACAGATGCTCCCTGATTCTATTGCGTAATACTCTATTCATTTTTCCTACATAGAATGCCCCACAGGACTCACATTCTGCTAAGTAGACCACATGTGGAGTAATACAATTATGAGTGCCTCTAAACAAAAAATTCTTACCTAAATCTTGATGGCAAAACTCCTCTGTAGTATTAATATAACTACAGAAATTAGAGGATTGACATGGTTCAGCATGGCCAAACTCTACTTATTCCATAGTACATAAAAGTACATAAAAGTCTCTTCAAGTTCTTATAATTTTTGAACCTGAACCTGGGGACATTACCCACTATATTCCCAATATCATCATTAACTAATAAAATGGGCCAATATTGTTGAAAAAGTTTGGTAACATCCCCAGTATCACTAGAATAATGCAAAGGAATCTTAGTGACCTTAGCTTTTCCATCACTCACTATATTATTAGACCGACTATGTGGACCATAATATGGTTTCGCCTTGGTCTCCCTCAGTAGAGCAAGATCTTCCCACTGTTTCTCCAATTCTGCAGGAGTATATCCTCTATCTAATAAATTCTTCTCCATATTAACTAATTCTAAGTGAAAGCCAGTATCTGAGGAATTCATTCTTGAGGCTCTCATACCTTGTTCTCTGACAAGGTTCTTAAAAACATAACCTGGATGCATACTCGTCCTAAAAAGAAAAGCGTTCATATGACAAGCTTTACGAAACACACCTGTGTTAATTATTCCTGAACAGTGTGATGACATAAAGGTTACTGTAGAATACAGTTACAGTGGGATGATATAAAGGTTACTGTAGATACAGTTACAGTGGGATGATATAAACGTTACTGTAGAATACAGTTACAGTGGAATGATATAAAGGTTACTGTAGATACATCTACAGTGGGATGACATAAAGGTTACTGTAGAATACAGTTACAGTGGGATGATATAAAGGTTACTGTAGATACAGTTACAGTGGGATGATATAAAGGTTACTGTAGAATACAGTTACAGTGCAATGATATAAAGGTTACTGTAGATACAGCTACAGTGGGATGGCATAAAGGTTACTGCAGAATACAGTTACAGTGGGGTGATATAAAGGTTACTGAGGAAATTGATTACAGCGTGATATAAAGGTTACTGTAGAATACAGTTACAATATGATGGCATGAACGTTACTGTAGAATACATTTACAGTGTGATGACATAAAAGTTACTGCAGAATACAGTTACAATGGGGTGATATAAAGGTTACTGTGGAATACAGATACAGTGTGATAATATAAAGGTTACGGGGGAGTACAGCTAAAGTGTGATAACATAAATGTTACTGTTGAATACAGTTACAGTTGGATGATATAAAGGTTACTGTAGAATACAGTCACAGTGGGATGATATAAAGGTTACTAGGGAATACAGTTACAGAACGATTACTGTAGAATATATTACAGCATGATGACATAACGTTACTGCAGAATACAGTTACAGTGTGATTATATAAAGGTTACTGGGAATACAGTTACAGTGGGATGACATAAAAGTTACTGCAGAAAATAGTTACAAGGTGATGATATAAAGGTTACTGTAGAATACAGTTACAGTGGGATGATATAAAGGTTACTATGGAATACAGTCACAGTAGGATGATAAAAAAGTTACTGTAGAATAAAGTTACAGTGGAATGATATAAAGGTTAAGGTAGAATACAGTAACAGTTGGATGACAAAAAGGTTACTGTAGAATACAGTTACATTGTGATGATATAAAGATTACTGTAGAATGCAGTTACAGTGGGATGATATAAATGTTACTGTAGAATACAATTACAGTGGGATGACATAAAGGTTAATGTAGAATACAGTTACAGTGGAATGATATAAAGGTTACTGTAGAATATAGTTACAAGGTGTTGATATAAAGGTTATTATACAACGACCTCCCCCATTAATATTAAAAAATGTGCACGCTGATTGGTCAGCGTGCATGTTGTAAATCAGAGTTATAGGAATGGAAAAAGGTCCGGTCGCCTGGACTTTTTCCATTACTATAACTCTTTTTTTACAGCAACGGAGAACGCAAGATCTCCATTGCTTCACACTGTCTCGCTATGTTAAACGAGTTTAACATAGCGAGACAGCTTTAAAAAAAGCAACGGAGATTCTCCATTGCTTTTTTAAAGCTGTCTCGCTATGTTAAACTCCTTTAACATAGCGAGACAGTTAATAAAAAGCAACGGAGATCTTGCTTTCTCCGTTGCTTTTTTCAAAACTGTCTCGCTATGATAAATGGGTTTAACATAGCGAGACAGCTTTAAAAAAAGCAACGGAGATTCTCCGTTGCTTTTTTAAATCTGTCTCGCTATGTTAAACCCATTTAACATAGCGAAACAGTTTGTAAGAAGCAATGGAGATCTTCCTTTCTCCATTGCTTTTGCCCACAGCTCTGATGTACTGCGTAGGCATACGCTTGCGCAGTACATCAGAACTGCCACAGAATACCAGACAGCTGCGGAAGGGCAGCAAGGAGGTATTATACAATGCCATTATTTAAGAAAAGTAATTTTTTTCTTAAATAATGTCATTAGATAATAACAATAACCACTTCTGGGTGTGGGTAATGCTGGATTTACCCATGGTTGGCTTTGTTTGGCCACTCGGGCTTTGCCCTCATGACCAAACCACACCAACCGTGGGTAAATCCAGCATTACCCACACCCAGGCATGGGTTATTGCTATACTGTAGAATAGAGTTACAGTGGGATGATATAAATGTTATGGAGGAATACAGTTACATTCTGATAATATAAAGTTTACTGTGGAATACAGTTACAGAGGTATGCTATAAAGGTTACTGTAGAATACAGTTACATTGTGATGATATAAAGGTTACTGTAGAATACAGTTACAGTGGGATGAATAAATGTTACTGTAGAATACAGTTACAGTCGGATGATATAAATGTTACTGTAGAATACAGTTACATTGTGATGATATAAAGGATAATGTAGAATACAGTTACAGTGGGTTGATACAAATGTTACTGTAGAATACATTTACAGTGGGATGATATAAAGGTTACTGTAAAATTCAGTTACAGTGGGATGATATAAAAGTTACTGTAGAATACAGTTACAGAGGTGATGACATAAAGGTTACTGTAGAATACAGTTACCTTGCGATGACATAAAGGGTACTATAGAATACAAAAACAAAAAGAGTGCAGAAGGCAGACGAGGGAACACTCCAACCAGTAAAAAGTCACTCGATTTAATAAAAATTCATGGAACAGCTCCACCAACAGTGTACACTGTTGGTGGAGCTGTTCCGTGAATTTTTATTAAATCGAGTGACTTTTTAATGGTTGGAGTGTTCCCTCGTCTGCCTTCTGCGCTCTTTTTGTTTTTGTTGGTTGATTTTGAGTGCAGCTTTCACGTTTTTTCTGAGTAATATAGAATACAGTTACAGCATGATGACATAAAGGTTACTGTAGAATACAGTTACAGTGGGATGACATAAAGGTTACTGTAGAATACAGTTACACTGTGATGCCATAAAGGTTATGGTAGAATACAGATACACTGTGATGATGTAACGGTTATTGTAGAATACAGTTATAGTGGGATGATATAAAGGTTACTGTAGAATACCGTTACATTGTGATGATACAAAGTAGACGTGTCCAACCTGCGGCCCGCGGGCCACATGCGGCCCTCAGAGCTCTTCCATGCGGCCCTCAACCTCTAACTGCAACATCGATGTACGCATGCCCCAAAACACTTTTTTTGTTTTGTGTTTTTCGCTCCTGTGACCTGTAACGCTAATGTCGGTGTGCGCATGAGCCAAAGCACCCTTCTAGTTTTGTTTTTGAGCCAAAAAAGGGTCAGTGTGTTTACGCCATTATTTTGCGCCCAACAACAATCAGTGTGTGTGTGTGTGTGTGTGTGTGTGTGTGTGTGTGTGTGTGTGTGTGTGTGTGTGTGTTCTCGCTAAAGAGGGACTCATGTATGGATTTGCCGCTGTTGCCTTTGAAAGGGACAGCAATTACCTGTGTTAATAGGCAAGTACGGAGTGAGTGAGTGCATGCATGAAAGCAGAATTGTGTGCGTGAAAGTAGAAGAAGAGTGTGTGTATGTGTGTATATGTGTGCATGACAGAGAGAGACACATGCACAAAGAGGCTAGCAATGATCAGTCTACCTACTGAACACAAACAAGTTAGCTCACAAATATATCATACATTAAGAGTACACTTTCATTAAATTGTGGCTTTTCTGACAGGGAGAGTGTTGTATTGAACATGAACTCATACCTCTTAACTGTATGGATTTTCAAAGAATGTCTGAATTATTGCCTTATCTTCCAATTTGTGTCTTTTGCTTAGGAAATAAAAGTAGTCATCCAAGGTAATGCAGTTCCAGGGAGTAAGAATGAGACAGCAGCCTAGGGTTAATGGGTCAGTAGTGGACTGACTGTGTGGGACTGTAGCATATAAAGTTGTATTGTTTTTACAGACAAACAAAAAAGCACCTAGTACCATTTTTTCATTGATGGGGTCTAAGCAGTGGTAGATTGGACAACAGTAAGCATAGCCTTGGCGGATCATCAATACTGGAAAATCAAGTGGGCACAATGTCATTTTTTAAATGTTGGGAATTTTAGTGTGTATGTGTGTGCTTATGTGTTGGGAGTGCTGCAACAGTAGATGATTATTAAAGACAGAGACTTACGGACTGTGGAGAATATGTTTCTTTGTTTCAAAACCTAATACTTGGGTACGCATGCCAGAAGTAGATTTTTTAAGACATTGCTTCTTGCCATTTACAGTGGATGGATATTTACATTTAATGGACAATGTATTAGCGTGGGCCTGTGGGGTTCTGAAGGATGCCAAGTCTACCGCTGCCAATGTCTTGTAAACTGACCTGGAAATGGATATTGGGATGTTACTGAACAAATATAGTAAGTGGGCTTAGAAATATACTTGAATTAAACAAAGTGTACTTTCATTTTACAGGCCATAATTTAATTTATTTCAGGTAGTCCAGATACTGGTAGATCGTATACCATTAGACTTAATTAGGGAGAGCTGTCATTCTGGGGAAACAAGCAGCCCTAATTTCAGTGAAAGCTCTGTGGTTGCTTGCAGGTAGGAAGTTGCAGGATGTTGATGCAATGTGTTTTATTTATTATTTGTAATGTATTTGTCATTTCAAAGCATGGTTTTCTTTGATGGAAAAGAAGGCAGGACTGAATGAGCCATATAATGTTTAACTGACAATAATGGGATAGAAAGATTATACGTGATGTATAATGTTTGCAGCTACAGTTGTTTCAATGGTGTCTGTAATGCATAACTATTTTTGGGCCTGTGTCCCACTTTTATTTTTCGCTTTGTCCAGATTTCTTGTTCTAAGGTTGAGAGGTATGGTTCCATACTAAATCAGAAGTTGTATTTACCTTGGAAGACTGTTCAGCATAATTATGAAAAACAGAGCCTTTTTAATATCTCTGCTTATTTCCAATATAAACTACCATGTAACCTTGCATATAACCTTATTAAGCTACTTTACTTTTTTTGGAATTGACAGGTATGATTCATCTGTTTGGACATAAGCATAGAGTGCTAATGTGACTTTGATTTCTTGCAGCAGTCTGTGGTTTACATAATCACAATAACTTTTCTGTGTTTCTGGGTGTGTAATCAGTTTAACAGTTTTAAAGATGTTTTCCAAAAATAAATAAATATATAATAAATAAATAAATAATCCTCTCTACACTTTGAGCTATTGACAAAGTCTGGGAATTTGTTTTTTTCAAAAGCGAAAGTCAGCATTACAGCTCAGTAAACTGTCAGTCTATGATTAACTTCTGCACAAATTAAAATGTCTGAATGTCAAATGGCTTTAGATTGGAGGGAAGTTTATTTTTATTTATTTTACATTTGTTTACTGGGAAAGTCCGACTGGACACAGGTCCATTTTCAGCGGAGGCCCGGGGAGAAAAGCTCCAAAAATAACACAAAACAATATAATACAATACATTAGAGAGAGAGACAGCAAATTACAGATGTAGTACTCATACAATATGGCAGAGATTACATTTCGCAACAGTGAGAATCACTGAGGTACAGAATAAACTTAAAAACATTTTTTTTACAGTTATAATTACAGCAAGGCAAATATCAATGAGTTAAGTTTTCAGGAGAAAGCTGTTTGTACATAGCTGAAGCTCTGAAACAATCTTTTGGTATGGATTAACCTGGGGATTGACACAAGTTATATGTTTACACCAGTATGTAGCATTATAGTTTATGGTTTTCTTATTGATTTACTTTTTGCCGAGCAGTTGCTTGTTAATTTATTGATGGTCCTTTTGGTGGTGGGAAATTACATGGATGAATCCATCTCTATTAAGAATTTTTTTTTCAGATATTTTGACTTCCAGACAATTTCATTCAGTGAGTGGGGGTCATGTGATTACTGAGGTTGCCTATTTTACAAGTAGGGGCTTTTTTGTGTATGTGTGTGTGTGTGTGTGTGTGTGTGTGTGTGTGTGTGTGTGTGTGTGTGTGTGTGTGAGTGTGTGTGTGTGTGTGTGTGTGTGTGTAAGAGAGAGAGATTTAATATGTATACTGAATATAATTTTGCAAATGGAATTCTTAGTTAAACATGCCCCTCTTCTTGGGCAACTAGACTTGCGTAACCAATATTAGATCTTAGCCATCCAGCTGGGAAAGGTTAGTATGTGGATTTTCCATCTGGTTAGATGAAGGCTATGCTAATTACCCAAGGACTACATTTATGGCTATCCATCCAGCCATCGTGTTGCTGAACTACATTGTTTGATGATGAGAGAAGCTTTTTACAGAAGTTGAAGGTTTTTGTGTCAAGAACCTGTCCATAAAAAGTGGCTTGTTTATGTTGCAGTGAAGGCTGTGGTCTTTGTAGTGAGCATTTTAAGTATAACCAGCATTTCTGAGGTAGAGGAAGCCTCTTAAGGCAGGATCTTTCTTAGCCTGGAAAGCAAGCCAATGATGAAATTTATAGGGACCAGTGAGAGACAGAGGAAAGCAAGAAGCTTTTTAGTCTGTTTGGATAACTAAGTGAACTTAGTCCTTTGACCTTTTTTGTCAGAAATGGTTGTAGTCTTTCTTTTGGCAGGGTGTTTTGCTGAGGCACATGCCAAAAGGGGCATTGCACTCAATAATGGCTCTTGTAAAGGAAGAATACAGGGATGTTATGACCTCCTTGTCCCTGGATGAGATACCCTTACTAATGAAGTGGGCCATGTAAAAAGCTTTCCTTACAATGGAGACAACGTGGTGGTCAAAAGTCAGGTTTCTATCAACCTGGGTGCCCAAGTACCATACGACTTATTGCATGCTTACAACATTGTTATTAATGTGATAATTTGTGGGGACATCACTCCCCTCAAAGGAAAGGATGATGCATTTTTTGGCATTTAGCTTGAGGCCATATTTCTGGCACCAGTTATTTGTTTGGGTTAGACCCTCTTGTAGCTTATTCAGAATTGTTTTATTAAGTCAGTAATGTGAATTCTTTACTTTATTGCAAATTTGTTGGGTTATTTTTGTGGATTATAGTATTGTAGGACTGCTGATGTTGACATTTTACATAGCTGGACTGCTGGAATGGTTTTCCCAGTGAGAAATGCTAGTGCTGTAGTGAATATATGTTTATTTGCAAAAAAAACCCATATATATATATATATATATATATATATATATATATATATATATATATTAACTAAGATGTTAGCGTTAACTGTTAGATTAGAAAATTACAATTAGAATGAGAATTAGAATTTTAAGGCAAATATTAGGCATTTATTACATTTATTCATTATTCAAATGCACCTACAGTACAGCCAGGAGGTTGACTGTGGTCTTCCAGAGCAAGAGTTAACTATATGATATATTTTATATGCGACCCCAAGACCATTTCTGTTCACTCAATGCGGCCCTGTGGCCCCAAGACCATTTCTGTTCACTCAATGCGGCCCCAGCAAGCCAAAAGGTTGGACAACCCTGAGAGCTTACTGTAGAATACAGTTACAGTGTGATGACATAAAGGTTACTGTAGAAAACAGTTACAGTGGGATGACATAAAAATTACTGTGATGATATAAATGTTACTGGGGAATACAGTCACAGCGTGATATAAAAATTACTGTAGAATACAGTTACAGTATGATGACATAAAGGTTACTGTAGAAAACAGTTACAGTGTGATGACATGAACATTACTGTAGAATACATTTACAGTGTGATGACATAAAGGTTCCCAGATTAGCATTAAGCTAACTGCCCTTGCAAGCCATTTTAAGCCTAGCCAATTATCCCTTGGGAGACTCAAACCATGCATCTTGTGTTTGTAAGGCAAACACTTTAACCATTATGCCACCCTCCCACCACAAACAATAGTTATTACTACTTAACATGCCAAATATCTGCCAAATATCTGGATATCTTAGGATGAGAGCCCTGAACACCATCACAAAAGCTAACTGCATTAGTCCTTTAAGCTACAGAGGCTGCAGAATACAGTTACAATGGGATGATATAAAGGTTACAGTAGAATACAGTTACAGTGGGATGACATAAAATTACTGCAGAATACAGTTACAGCGTGATGATATAAAGGTTACTGTAGAATACAGTTACAGTGGGATGATATAAAGGTTACTGTAGAATACAATTACAGTGGGATGATATAAATGTTACTGTAGAATATAGCTACAGTGTGATGACATGAACGTTACTGTAGAATACATTTAAGTGTGATGACATAAAGGTTCATAGATCAGTACTAAGCTAACTGTCCTTGCGAGCCATTTTAAGCCTAACCAATTATCCCTTGTGAGGCTCAAATCCTGCACCTTGTAAGCCACCCTCCCACCACAAACAATAAATATTACTCCTTAACATGCCAAATATTTGGATATCTTAGGATTAGAGCCCTGAACACCATCACATGAGCTAACTGCATTAGTCCTTTAAGCTACAGAGGCTGCAGAATACAGTTACAATGGGATGATAGAAAGGTTATTGTAGTATACAGTTACAGTGGGATGATATAAAGGTTACTGTAGAATACAGTTACATTGTGATGACATAAAGGGTACTGTAGAATACAGTTACAGTGGGATGACATAAAGCTTACTGTAGAATACCATTACAGAGTGATGACATAAAGGTTACTGAAGAATACAGTTACAGTGGGATGATATAAGGTTACTGTAGAATGCAGTTATATTGTGATGACATAAAGGTTACTGTGGAATACAGTTACAGTGGGATGACATAAAGGTTACTGCAGAATAGAGTTACAGTGGGATGATATAAAGGTTACTGTAGAATACAGTTACATTGTGATGACATAAAGGGTACTGTAGAATACAGTTACAGTGGGATGACAAAGTTTACTGCAGAATACAGTTACAGTGGGATGATATAAAGGTTACTATAGAATACAGTTACATTCTGATGATATAAAGATTACTGTAGAATACAGTTAAAGTGGGATGACATAAAGGTTACTGCAGAAAAGAGTTACAGTGGGATGATATAATGGTTACTGTAGAATACAGTTACACTGTGATGAAAAAAGTTACTGTGGAATACAATTACAATATGATGACATGAACGTTACTGTAGAATACATTTACAGTGTGATGACATAAAGGTTACTGTAGAATAGAGTTACAGTGTGATGATATAAAGGTTACTAGGGAATACAGTTACATTCTATGATATAAAGGGCACTATAGAATACAGTTACAGTGGGATGATATAAAAGCTACTGTAGAATATAGTGACAAGGTGATAATATAAAGTTACTGTAAAATAGATTTACAGTGGGATGATATAAAGGTTACTAGGGAATACAGTTACAGTGGGATGATGTAAAGGTTACTTTGGAATACAGTTACAGTGGGATAATATAAAGGTTACTGTAGAATACAGCTACAGTGGGATGACATAAAGATTACCGTAGAATACAGTTACAGTATGATGATATAAAGATTACTGTAGATACAGTTACAGTGGGATAATATAAAGGTTACTGTAGAATACAGTTGCAGTGGGATGATATAAAGGTTACTGTAGAATACAGTTACAGTGGGATGATATAAAGATTAAGGTGTAATACAGTAACACTGGGATGACAAAAAGGTTACTGTAGAATACAGTTGCATTGTGATGATAAAATGATTACTGTAGAATACACTTACACTGGGATGATATAAAGGTTACCAGGGAATACAGTTGCAGTGTGATTATATAAAGGTTACTGGGGAATACATTTACACTGGGATGACATAAGAGCTACTGTAGAATATAGTGACAAGGTGATGATATAAAGTTACTGTAGAATAGAGTTACAGTGGGATGATATAAAAGTTATTAGGGAATACAGTTACAGTAGGATGATATAAAGGTTATTGTGGAATACAGTTACAGTGGGATAATATAAAGGTGACTGTAGAATAGAGTTACAGTGGAATGATATAAGGTTAAGGTAGAATACAATTACAGTGGGATGATATAAAGGTTAATGTAGAATACAGTTACAGTGGGATGATATAAAAGTTACTGCAGAATACAGTAACTGACATAAAGGTTACTGTAGAATACAGTTACAGTGTGATGATATAAAGGGGACTGTAGAATACAGTTACGTTGTGATGACATAAATGGCACTATAGAATACATTTACAGTGTGATGACATAAAGGTTCATAGATCAGTACTAAGCTAACTGTCCTTGCGAGCCATTTTAAGCCTAACCAATTATCCCTTGTGAGGCTCAAATCCTGCACCTTGTAAGCCACCCTCCCACCACAAACAATAAATATTACTCCTTAACATGCCAAATATTTGGATATCTTAGGATTAGAGCCCTGAACACCATCACATGAGCTAACTGCATTAGTCCTTTAAGCTACAGAGGCTGCAGAATACAGTTACAATGGGATGATAGAAAGGTTATTGTAGTATACAGTTACAGTGGGATGATATAAAGGTTACTGTAGAATACAGTTACATTGTGATGACATAAAGGGTACTGTAGAATACAGTTACAGTGGGATGACATAAAGCTTACTGTAGAATACCATTACAGAGTGATGACATAAAGGTTACTGAAGAATACAGTTACAGTGGGATGATATAAGGTTACTGTAGAATGCAGTTATATTGTGATGACATAAAGGTTACTGTGGAATACAGTTACAGTGGGATGACATAAAGGTTACTGCAGAATAGAGTTACAGTGGGATGATATAAAGGTTACTGTAGAATACAGTTACATTGTGATGACATAAAGGGTACTGTAGAATACAGTTACAGTGGGATGACAAAGTTTACTGCAGAATACAGTTACAGTGGGATGATATAAAGGTTACTATAGAATACAGTTACATTCTGATGATATAAAGATTACTGTAGAATACAGTTAAAGTGGGATGACATAAAGGTTACTGCAGAAAAGAGTTACAGTGGGATGATATAATGGTTACTGTAGAATACAGTTACACTGTGATGAAAAAAGTTACTGTGGAATACAATTACAATATGATGACATGAACGTTACTGTAGAATACATTTACAGTGTGATGACATAAAGGTTACTGTAGAATAGAGTTACAGTGTGATGATATAAAGGTTACTAGGGAATACAGTTACATTCTATGATATAAAGGGCACTATA
Source organism: Protopterus annectens (assembly GCF_019279795.1). Classification (NCBI taxonomy): domain Eukaryota; kingdom Metazoa; phylum Chordata; order Ceratodontiformes; family Protopteridae; genus Protopterus; species Protopterus annectens. The sequence goes on along the minus strand of NC_056726.1, from coordinate 1,034,057,931 downwards.
GAATACAGTTACAGTGGGATGATATAAAAGCTACTGTAGAATATAGTGACAAGGTGATAATATAAAGTTACTGTAAAATAGATTTACAGTGGGATGATATAAAGGTTACTAGGAATACAGTTACAGTGGGATGATGTAAAGGTTACTTTGGAATACAGTTACAGTGGGATAATATAAAGGTTACTGTAGAATACAGCTACAGTGGGATGACATAAAGATTACCGTAGAATACAGTTACAGTATGATGATATAAAGATTACTGTAGATACAGTTACAGTGGGATAATATAAAGGTTACTGTAGAATACAGTTGCAGTGGGATGATATAAAGGTTACTGTAGAATACAGTTACAGTGGGATGATATAAAGATTAAGGTGTAATACAGTAACACTGGGATGACAAAAAGGTTACTGTAGAATACAGTTGCATTGTGATGATAAAATGATTACTGTAGAATACACTTACACTGGGATGATATAAAGGTTACCAGGGAATACAGTTGCAGTGTGATTATATAAAGGTTACTGGGGAATACATTTACACTGGGATGACATAAGAGCTACTGTAGAATATAGTGACAAGGTGATGATATAAAGTTACTGTAGAATAGAGTTACAGTGGGATGATATAAAAGTTATTAGGGAATACAGTTACAGTAGGATGATATAAAGGTTATTGTGGAATACAGTTACAGTGGGATAATATAAAGGTGACTGTAGAATAGAGTTACAGTGGAATGATATAAGGTTAAGGTAGAATACAATTACAGTGGGATGATATAAAGGTTAATGTAGAATACAGTTACAGTGGGATGATATAAAAGTTACTGCAGAATACAGTAACTGACATAAAGGTTACTGTAGAATACAGTTACAGTGTGATGATATAAAGGGGACTGTAGAATACAGTTACGTTGTGATGACATAAATGGCACTATAGAATACATTTACAGTGTGATGACATAAAGGTTCATAGATTAGTACTAAGCTAACTGCCCTTGTGAGCCATTTTAAGCCTAGCCAATTATCCCTTGTGAGACTCAAATCCTGCACCTTGTGTTTGTAAGGCAAACAATTTAACCATTAGGCCACCCTCTCACCACAAACAATAGTTATTACTCCTTAACATGCCAAATATCTGGATATCTTAGGATTAGAGCCCTGAACACCATCACACAAGCTAACTGCATTAGTTCTTTAAGCTACAGAGGCTGCAGATTACAGTTACAATGGGATGATATAAAGGTTACTGAAGAATACAGTTAAAAGGTTACTGGGGAATAGAGTTAGAGTGTGATAACATAAAAGTTACTGGAGAATACAGCTACATTGTGATGATATAAAGGTTACTGTAGAATACAGTTACAGTGGGATGATATAAAGGCTACTGGAGAATACAGTTACAGTGGGATGACATAAAGCTTACTGTAGAATACAGTCACATTCTGATGATATAAAGGTTAGTGTAGAATACAGTTATAGTGGGATGATATAAAGGCTACTGTAGAATACAGTTACATTGTGATGACATAAAGGGTAGTGTAGAATACAGTTATTGTGTGATGACATAAAGGGTACTGTAGAATACAGTTACATTGGGATTATATAAAGGTTACTGTAGAAGGCAGTTACATTCTGATGATATAAAGGTTAGTGTAGAAGTGAGATGATATAAAGGGTATTGTAGAATACAGTTACATTCTGATGATATAAAGGGCACTGTAGAATACAGTTACAGTGTGATGACATAAAGGTCGCTGTAGAATAGAGTTACATTCTGATGATATAAAGGTTAGTGTAGAATAAAGTTATAGTGAGATGATATAAAGGGTACTGTAGAATACAGTTACATTATGATGATATAATGGTTACTGTAGAATATAGTTACATTGTGATGACATAAAGAGTAATGTAGAATACAGTTACAGTGGGATGATGTAAAGGTTACTGTAGAATACTGTTACATTGTGGTGATATAAAGTTTACTGCAGAATACAGTCACAGTGTGATGACATAAAGGTTACAGTAGAATACAGTTACAGTGGGATGATATAAAGGTTACTGTAGAATAGAGTTACAGTGTGATGACATAAAGTTTATTGTAGAATACAGTTACAGTGGGATGACATAAAGGTTACTGTAGAATACAGTTGCAGTGTGATGATATAATGGTTACTGTATAATACAGTTATAATGGGATGATATAAAGTTTACTGTAGAATACAGTTACAGTGGGATGACATAAAGGTTATTGTAGAATACAGTTACAGTGGGATGACATGAAGGTTACTGTAGAATACAGTTACAGTGGGATGACATAAAGGTTAATGTAAAATACAATTACAGTGGGATGATATAAACTTTACTATAGAATACAGTTACAGTGGGATGACATAAAGGTTACTGTAGAAAACAGTTACAATGGGATGATATAAAGGTTACTGTAGAATGCAGTTACATTGGGATGACATAAAGGTTACTGTAGGATACAGTTACAGTGGTATGACATAAAGGTTACTGTAGAATAGAATTACAGTGGGAAGATATAATGGTTACTGTAGAATACAGTTACAGTGGGAAGATATAATGTTTACTGTAGAATACAGTTACAGTGGGATAATATAAAGGTTACTGTAGAATGCAGTTACAGTGGGATAACATAAAGGTTACTGTAGAATGCAGTTAAAGTGGGATGATATAAAGGTTACTGTAAAACACATTTTCTGGTTGATGACGCAAAGGTTACTGTAGAATACAGTTACAGCGTGATGATATAACAGTTACTGTAGAATGCAGTTAGAGTAGGATGATATAAAGGTTACTATAGAATACAGTTACAAGGTGATGCTATAAAGATTAGTGTAGAATAGAGTCACAGTGGTATGATATAAAGGTTACTGTAGAATACAGTTACAGTGTGATGAAATAAAGGTTACTGTGGAATGCAGTTACAGTGTGATGATATAAAGGCTTCTATAGAACACAATTACAGGGGGATGATATAAAGGTTACTGTAGAATACAGTCACATTGTGATGACATAAAGGGTACTATAAAATACAGTTACAGTGTGATGACATAAAGGCTACTGTAGAATACAGTAACAGTGTGATGGCATAAAGGTTACTGTAGAATACCCACAAGAGGAGACAATATACTAGACCTGATCATCACAAACATGGGGACAAAATGCTCCACACTGGAAGTATATCCATCTTTGGTAAGATCAGACCATAAATTAATCTCACTGGAAATCCACATCCCGCCCCCACCCCCTGCACAAAAGACCACAGTGAAGAACTTCTCAAAAGCAAACTTCACACTTCTTAAGACTGAAGTGGTATCCTTCAAGGCCCCTGGGTCAGTGGAAACCACAACCCACACTGCTGAATCCTTTGCAAATGCCTTCTGTGGGCACCTTCAAGAATGCATGGATCATGCAATCCCAAATAAAACCAAGACCCATTCCCCCAAAGGCAGGCGGCTGGTCTGGTGGACCCCAGCCATAAACAAACTTTACAACAGGAGGAGGAAGCTACTACATGACAGAGCAAAATCCCTAAAAGGGAAGACATCTCTGATCAGTACTAGCAAAAAACTACGATCACTCATAAAATCATCCAAGGCCAACTTTGAGAGAAAAATCGCCAAAAGACAATCACAAGGCCTTCTTTAGCTATGTTAGAAACCTGGGTGGAAACTCCCAGATATGCTCAGAGTTAGTCCAAAATGACACAAAATACACTGAACCCACTGACATTGCCAACATTCTGGCAGACAGGTTCAGTGCAAATTTCTCCTCCCCCCCAAAGGAGAAATAACTATCCCAGCAGAGTGTAGCCTCCCTAACATCTCAGATGCCCAGGTGAGAGCCCTCTCTAAAGCTAAAACACAGCATCAATGGGACGGATGGTGTCCCGGCTGTGTGCTACATGAACTCAAGAGGAACTAAACCCACACATAAGGCTGCTGTTTAATCTTAGCCTTACTACAGGATCGTACCCAAAGAGTGGCATGGCAACAGTGGTCCCACTTCACAAAGGCGGTGCTTCTACGGACCCTGAAATTACCGCCCATAAGCTTGACGAGCCTGGTCTGCAAAGCTATGGAGAGGATCATTATGGAACTCATAAACAAAGACATTGGGGACCTACAGACATTGGATCCTACCCAATTGGCTTTGTCAAGGGCAGATCCTGCCTTTTGAACTTGGACTTTTTGAAACAGTCACTAAGGCCATTGATGAGGGTAAGGCAGTTCACACAGCCTACCTTGACCTTGCAAAAGCCTTTGACACAATACCCCACTCGGGCATCATAGACAAACTCACCAGCTTAAATGTAAACCCATATGTCACAAGATGGGTTGCAAACTGGCTCAAGGACAGAACCACAGGGTCAGAGTTGCTGGAGCTATGTCAGACTCTAAGCCAGTCACAAGTGGTGTCCCACAGGGCTCAGTCCTGGGACCCCTCTTGTTCAGCATTTATTTTTCCGAGGTACTGGCAAACATAGGAGGATTGTGTCTGACAAAGTTTGCAGATGACTGCAAACTGGGCGCCATAATTGATACTCCAGCAGACACAAACATCCTTCAGAGAGGCCTCATAGAAACGGATAATTGTTGCCAGAGCCATGGCCTTAAGCTGAACGCCAAAAAATATATAGTCATACCCTTTGGGAAAAACAAGGTACCAACAAATTACCACATAGGTGGTAATCCATTAAGTATGGAAGAGGTAATCAGGGACCTAGAGACCCAGGTTGACAGTAACCTCTCATTTGACACTCACATTGCCAAAGTGGTTAGGAAGACCTTGTATATTGCCCACCTTATTATGAAGGGTTTCACATCTAGATCAAGAGAGGTCATTGTGCCCCTGTACTCTTCTCTTATCAGGCCAATGATTGAGTACAATGCCCCATTTGGGATTTATCTCACCCGACACCTGCAGCAGTTGGAAAGACCCCAAAAGTTCCTCACCAAGAGGATAAAGGGTCTTAAACATATGTCATATGCTGCCCGACTGAAAAAACTCCAGCTCTATTCAGTCGCATACCGCCTACTCAGAGGTGATCTGTGCCTGACATACAAGGCCATGTCCAATCCGGAATTAATGGACATGCTCCACCTCAGAAAATCCAAATCCATCAGAGCCACGAGAACAAGAGACTTAAACCTCAACACAGAAATAAATAGGACGTGCTGGAGGGACAGATTCATAACCCAGAGGCTCCCTACACTCTGGAACAGAATCCCAGTCCATGTTAGGCAGAGCCCCTCACTGACTCTATTCAAGAGAAATCTCGACGAATGGATGGGAGATCGTAGGTTTACCCCGGGGGTCATCTCTGTGTCACTACTAGAGAGAGGCACAGTAAACTAAACCCTAAAAGGGCGTAGTATTCTCATCCTAAGGGGTGGTGAAAGCCACACACACTCTGGCTAGGCTTATAAATGCCCTAGGGCAGATAGCCTAGTACGAACCTATGAACCTATGAACCTAATACAGTTACAGTGGGATGACATAGATGTTACTGCAGAATACAGTTATAGTGTGATATAAAGATTCCTGTAGAATACAGTTACAGCACAATATAAAGGTTTCTGTAGAATACAGTTACAGTGTGATGACATGAACGTTGCACTAAAATACATTTACAGTGTGATGACATAAAGGTTACTGCAGAATACAGTTACAATGGGGTGATATAAAGGTTACTGTGGAATACAGATACAGCGTGATGATATAAAGGTTACAGCAGAATACAATTACATTGTGATGATATAAACGTTAATGTAGAATACAGTTACAGTGGGATGATATAAAGGTTATTGGGGAATACATTTACAGTGGGATGACATAAAGATTATTTTATAATACAGTTACATTCTGATGATTTAAAGGTTAGTGTAAAATGTAGTTATAGTGGGATGATGTAAAGGTTACTGTAGAATACAGTTACATTGTGATGACATAAAGGGAACTGTAGAATACAGTTATAGTGTAATGACATAAAGGTTACCATAGAATACAGTTACAGTGGGATGATATAAAGGTTACTGTGGAATACAGTTACAGTAGGATGATAAAAAGTTACTGTAGAATAAAGTTACAGTGGGATGATATAAAGGTTAAGGTAGAATACAGTAACAGTGGGATGACAAAAAGGTTACTGTAGAATACAGTTACATTGTGATGATATAAAGATTACTGTAGAATGCAGTTACAGTGGGATGATATAAATGTTACTGTAGAATACAATTACAGTGGGATGACATAAAGGTTAATGTAGAATACAGTTACAGTGGAATGATATAAAGGTTACTGTAGAATATAGTTACAAGGTGTTGATATAAAGGTTATTATACAACGACCTCCCCCATTAATATTAAAAAATGTGCACACTGATTGGTCAGCGTGCACGTTGTAAATCAGAGTTATAATAATGGAAAAAGGTCCGGTCGCCTGGACTTTTTCCATTCCTATAACTCTTTTTTTACAGCAACAGAGAACGCAAGATCTCCATTGCTTCACACTGTCTCGCTATGTTAAATGAGTTTAACATAGCGAGGCAGCTTTTAAAAAAGCAATGGAGATTCTCCATTGCTTTTTAAATCTGTCTCGCTATGTTAAACTCCTTTAACATAGCGAAACAGTTTGTAAAAAGCAACGGAGATCTTCCTTTCTCCGTTGTTTTTGTCCACAGCTCTGATGTACTGCATAGGCATATGCATGCTCAGTACATCAGAACTGCCACAGAATACCAGACAGCTGCGGAAGGGCAGCAAGGAGGCATTATACAATGCCATTATTTAAGAAAAGTAATTATTTTTTTCTTAAATAATGTCATTTTATAATAGCAATAATTCACTTCTGGGTGTGGGTAATGCTGGATTTACCCACAGTTGGCTTTGTTTGGCCACTCGGGCTTTGCCCTCATGGCCAAACCACACCAACTGTGGGTAAATCCAGCATTACCCACACCCAGGCATGGGTTATTGCTATACTGTAGAATAGAGTTACAGTGAGATGATATAAATGTTACGGAGGAATACAGTTACATTCTGATAATATAAAGGTTACTGTGGAATACAGTTATAGAGGTATAATATAAAGGTTACTGTAGAATACAGTTACATTGTGATGATGTAAAGGTTACTGTAGAATACAGTTACAGTGGGATGATATAAATGTTACTGTAGAATACAGTTACAGTGGGATGATATAAATGTTACTATAGAATACAGTTACATTGTGATGATATAAATGTTACTGTAGAATACAGTTACAGTGGGATGATATAAACGTTACTATAGAATACATTTGCAGTGGGATGATATAAAGGTTACTGTAAAATTCAGTTACAGTGGGATGATATAAAAGTTACTGTAGAATACAGTTACAGAGGTGATGACATAAAGGTTACTGTAGAATGCAGTTACCTTGCGATGACATAAAGGGTACTATAGAATACAGTTACAGCATGATGGCATAAAGGTTACTGTAGAAAACAGTTACATTGAGATGACATAAATGTTACTGTAGAATACAATTACACTGTGATGACATAAAAATTACTGCAGAATACAGTTACAGTGTGATGATATAAATGTTAATGGGGAATGCCGTTACAGCGTGATATAAAGATTACTGTAGAATACAGTTACAGTGTGATGACATGACCATTACTGTAGAATACATTTACAGTGTGATGACATAAAGGTTCCTAGATTAGCATTAAGCTAACTGCCCTTGCAAGCCATTTTAATAATAATCCAAAGATTACTCGGGAATACAGTTACAGCGTGATATAAAGGTGATATAAAGGTTACTGTAGAATACAGTTACACTGTGATGACATAAAGTTACTGCAGAATACAGTTACAGTGGGATGATATAAAGGTTACCAGGGAATACAGTTGCAGTGTGATTAAATAAAGATTACTGGGGAACACAGTTACAGTGTGTTGACATAAAGATTACTGGGGAATACAGTTACAGTGGGATGACATAAAAGCTACTGTAGAATATAGTTACAAGGTGATGATATAAAGATTACTGTAGTACAGAGTTACAGTGGGATGATATAAAGGTTACTGGGGAATAAAGTTACATTCTGATGATATAAAGGTTACTGTGGAATACAATTACAGTGGGATGATATAAAGGTTACTGTAGAATACAGTTACAGTAGGAAAATATAAAGGTTACTGTAGAATACAGTTACAGTAGGATGATATGAAGGTTAAGGTAGAATACAGTAACAGTGGGATGAGAAAAAGGTTACTGTAGAATACAGTTACACTGTGATGATATAAAGGTTATTGTAGAATACAGATACAGTGGGATGATATAAAGGTTACTATAGAATACATTTACAATGGGATGATATAAAGGTTACTGTAGAATACAATTACAGTGGGATGATATAAAGGTTACTGTGGATACAGTTACAGTGGAATGATATAAAGGTAACTGTAGAATACATTTACAATGGGATGATATAATGGTTAATGTAGAATACAGTTACAGAGGTGATGATATAAAGTTTACTGTAGAATACAGTTACATCCACCCCCATAGTGCCTTTTTTAGGCAAGGCTCAAAAGTCAAACCCACCCCCATAGACAGCACAAGGAACAAGAAACTAAGGGTAATGCTGCTAAATGCCAGAAGTCTTAACCTCAAGATGCACGCACTCGAAGCTCTCCTCAGTATGGAGAACATTGATATCTGTGCAGTGACAGAAACCTGGTTTAAGGCTCCAGAGAGCACCCCAGCACTACCAGGCTATACCTCATATCATGCTTTTCGGCCCCAAAACCCGGACCGAACCACAAAAGGAGGGGGAGTTTCCATATTTATCAAGGATATCCACACCTCCAGGTTAGTGGCATTGCACAAAGTATCAGAGACCATCCATGTGCAACCAACAGTGGGCAAGACTGCTTTTCAGTTTATAGCATCCTACAGACCACCCTCTCAAAGTCAGGAATCCCACTTGGCTTTCCTGAAAACATTGGAGAACATGAAGATCTCTCCGAACACCATTATATTGGGCGACTTCAACTACCCAAACATTGACTGGGAGCACTACTCAAGCCCCAGCACCTTAGCCCAAAGGTTCTTGGAAATTATAAACTCAAATGCTATGGAACAACTAGTCACCACTCCCACAAGAGGGGACAACATACTAGACCTGATCATTACCAACATGGGGACTCTATGCTCCACACCAGAAGTATATCCCTCATTGGTAAGATCAGACCATAAATTAATTTCACTGGATGTCCACATCCCGACCCCACCCCCAGCCCAGAAAACCACAGTGAAAAACTTCTCAAAAGCGAACTTCTCACTTCTGAAAACCAAAGTGGAATCCTTCAAGGCCCCAGGGCCAGTGGAAACTACGGCCCAAACTGCAGAATCCTATATAAAAGCATTCTACGGACATCTCCAGGAATGCATGGATCATGCTATCCCAAATAAAACCAAGACCCAATCATCCTAAGGCAGGCTTCCAGTCTGGTGGACCATTTGCCATAAATAAACTGTACAATAGAAGGAGGAAGCTACTACATGATAAGAGCAAAATCCCTAATAGGGAAGGCATCTCTGATCAGTACTAGCAAAAAATTACGATCCCTCATAAAATCCTCCAAGGCCAGCTTCGAGAGAAAAATTGCACAGGACACCAAAGACAATCATAAGGCTTTTTTCAGTTATGTTAGAAACCTGGGATGCAACTCCCAGACTTGTTCTGAGTTGATTCTAAACGACAAAAAATACACTGAACCCACAGACATCGCCAATATCCTGGCAGACAGGTTCAGTGCAAACTTCTCCACCCCCTCCCCCCCATAACAGCAAGTACCTATCCCAGCAGAAGGCTGCCTCCCAAACATCTCTGATGCTCAGGTGAAGGCTGCCCTCTCCAAAGCAAAAAACACTGCTTCCATGGGACCAGATGGCATCCCAGGTTGCGTCCTACATGAACTCCAAGAGGAACTAATCCCTCAAACAAAACAGCTATACAATCTCAGCCTCACTACAGGATATGTGCCCACTGAATGGTGTACAGCAACAGTGGTCCCACTCCACAAAGGTGGAGCCACTACGGACAATGGAAACTATCGCCCCATAAGCCTGACTAGCTTAGTCTGCAAGGCTATGGAGAGGATCATCATGGAGCTCATAAACAAAGACATTGGGGACCTACAGACACTAGATCCTACCCAGTTCGGCTTTGTCAAGGGCAGATCCTGCCTTTGGAACCTGGTTGACTTCTTCGAAACAGTCACCAAAGCCATAGATGAAGGGAAGGTGGTCCACACAGCCTATCTGGACCTTGCAAAGGCATTTGACACAATACCCCACTCGGGCATCATAGATAAGCTATCCAGCTTAAATATAAACCCCTATGTCACAAGATGGGTTGCAAACTGGCTCAAAGACAGAACTCACAGAGTGAGAGTTGCTGGAGCCATGTCAGACTCAAAACCAGTCACAAGTGGTGTCCCACAGGGTTCTGTCCTGGGACCACTCTTGTTCGGTATATACTTTTCCGAGGTACAGGCAAACGTGGGAGGACTATGGCTCACTAAGTTCACAGACGACTGCAAACTGGGCACCATAATCAACTCTCCAGCTGACACAAACATCCTTCAAAAAAGTCTCACAGAGACAGATAACTGGTGCCAGCGCCATGGTTTAAAGCTAAATGCCAAAAAATGTATAGTCATACCTTTTAGCAAAAACAATGTGCCCACAAATTACCACATAGATGGAAACCGATTAAGTACAGAGAAAGTTATTAGGGACCTGGGGACCCAAGTTGATAGCAATCTCTCCTTTGAAAACCACATTGCCAAAGTGGTTAGAAAGACCTTCTACATAGCCCACCTCATCACGAAGGGTTTCACATCTAGATCAAGAGAGGTATACGTGCCCCTTTATTCATCCCTCATCAGGCCCATCATAGAATACAATGCCCCTTTTGGGATGTACCTTACCCGACACCTGCAGCAATTAGAAAGACCCCAAAAGTATCTCACCAAGAGGATCAAGGGTCTCAAACAGATGCCATATGCTGCTCGGTTAAAAAAACTCCAGCTCTACTCAGTTGCATACCGCCTACTTCGAGGCGATCTATGCCTGACATACAAAGTTATGTCAAATCCAGAATTAATGGACATGCTCCACCTCAGTAAATCTAAATCCCTTAGAGCCACACGCTCGAGGGACTTGAACCTCAGCACAGAAATAAACAGAACTTGCTGGAGGGACAGGTTCATAACCCAGAGGCTCCCTTCACTCTGGAATAGAATTCCAGTTCATGTGAGGCAGAGCACCTCACTGAATCTCTTCAAGAAGAATCTCGATAGGTGGATGGGGGATCGTAGGTTTGTCCCAGGGATTACTCCCGTGTCACTATTAGACAGAGGCACACTAAACTAAACCTTAAAAAGGGCACAGTATACTCAAATCAAGGGGTGGTGTAAGCCATACAGAATCGGGCTAGGCTTATAATTGCCCCAGGGCAGATAGCCTAGTATGAACCTATGAATCTATGAACCTATGAACATTGTGATGACATAAAGGATACTACAGAATACAGTTACACCGTGATGACATAAAGGTTACTGCAGAATACAGTTACAGTGTGATGCTATAAATGTTACTGGGGAATACAGTTAGAGCGTGACATAAAGATTACTGTAGAATAAGTTACAGTGTGATGGCATGAACGTTACTGTAGAATACATTTACAGTGTGATGACATAAAGGTTACTGCAGAATACAGTTACAATGGGGTGATATAAAGGTTACTGTAGAATACAGGTACAGAGGTGAGGATATAAAGGTTACTGTAGAATGCAGTTACATTGTGAGGACATAAAGGGTGCTATAGATTACAGATACAGCATGATGACCTAAAGGTGACTGTAGAACACAGTTACATTGGGATGACCTAAATATTACTACGGAATACAGTTACAGTGTGATGGTATAATGGTTAATGTAGTAAACAGTTATAATGGGATGATATAAAGTTTACTGTAGAATACAGTGACAGTGGGATGACATAAAGGTTACTGTAGAACACAGTTACAATGGGATGATATAAACTTTACTGTAGAATAGTTACAGTGGGATGACATAAAAGTTAATGTAGAGTACAATTACAGTAGGAGGATATAAAGGTTACTGTAGAATACAGTTACAATAGGATGATATAAAGGTTACTGTAGAATGCAGTTACAGTGGATGATATAAAGGTTACTGTAGAATTCAGTTACAGTGGGATGACATAAAGGTTACTGTAGAATACAATTACAGTGGGAGGATATAATGGTTACTGTAGAATACATTTAACTGGGATGATATAAAGGTTACTGTAGAACACAGTTTCAGTGTGATGACGCAAATGTTACTGTAGAATACAGTTACAGCATGATAATATAAGGGTTAGTTTAGAATGCAGTTTCAGTGGGATGATATAAAGGTTACTACAGAATGCAGTTACAAGGTGATGATGTAAAGGTTATTATAGAATAGAGTCACAGTGGGATGATATAAAGGTTACTAGGAAATACAGTTACATTCTGATGATATAAAGGTTACTGTAGAATACAGTTACAGTGGGATGATATAAAGGTTACTGTGGAATACAGTTACAGTGGGATGATATAAAGGTTACTATAGGATACAGTTACAAGGTAATGATATAAAGGTTACTGTAGAATAGAGTCACAGTGTGATGATATAAAGGTTACTGGGAAATAGTTACATTCTGATGATATAAAGGTTACTGTAGAATAGAGTCACAGTGGGATGATATAAAGGTTACTATAGGATACAGTTACAAGGTAATGATATAAAGGTTATTATAGAATAGAGTCACAGTGTGATGTTATAAAGGTTACTGTAGAACACAGTTACTGTGTGATGATATAAAGGTTACTGTAGAATAGAGTCACAGTGGGATGATATAAAGGTTACTATAGGATACAGTTACAAGGTAATGATATAAAGGTTATTATAGAATAGAGTCACAGTGGGATGATATAAAGGTTACTGGGAAATAGTTACATTCTGATGATATAAAGGTTACTGTAGAATAGAGTCACAGTGGGATGATATAAAGGTTACTATAGGATACAGTTACAAGGTAATGATATAAAGGTTATTATAGAATAGAGTCACAGTGGGATGATATAAAGGTTACTGGGAAATACAGTTACATTCTGATGATATAAAGGTTACTGTAGAACACAGTTACTGTGTGATGATATAAAGGTTACTGTAGAATAGAGTCACAGTGGGATGATATAAAGGTTACTGTAGATACAGTTATATTCTGATGATATAAAGGTTACTGTAGATACAGTTACATTCTGATGATATAAAGGTTACTGTAGATACAGTTACATTCTGATGATATAAAGGTTACTACAGATACAGTTACATTCTGATGATATAAAGGTTACTGTAGAATACAGTTACAGTAGGATGATATAAAGGTTACTACAGAATACAGTTACAAGGTGATGATATAAAGGTTATTATAGAATAGAGTCACAGTGTGATGATATAAAGGTTACTGGGAAATAGTTACATTCTGATGATATAAAGGTTACTGTAGAATAGAGTCACAGTGGGATGATATAAAGGTTACTATAGGATACAGTTACAATGTAATGATATAAAGGTTATTATAGAATAGAGTCACAGTGTGATGATATAAAGGTTACTGTAGAACACAGTTACTGTGTGATGATATAAAGGTTACTGTAGAATAGAATCACAGTGGGATGATATAAAGGTTACTATAGGATACAGTTACAAGGTAATGATATAAAGGTTATTATAGAATAGAGTCACAGTGGGATGATATAAAGGTTACTGGGAAATACAGTTACATTCTGATGATATAAAGGTTACTGTAGAACACAGTTACTGTGTGATGATATAAAGGTTACTGTAGAATAGAGTCACAGTGGGATGATATAAAGGTTACTGTAGATACAGTTATATTCTGATGATATAAAGGTTACTGTAGATACAGTTACATTCTGATGATATAAAGGTTACTGTAGATACAGTTACATTCTGATGATATAAAGGTTACTGTAGATACAGTTACATTCTGATGATATAAAGGTTACTGTAGATACAGTTACATTCTGATGATATAAAGGTTACTGTAGAATACAGTTACAGTAGGATGATATAAAGGTTACTACAGAATACAGTTACAAGGTGATGATATAAAGGTTATTATAGAATAGAGTCACAGTGTGATGATATAAAGGTTACTGGGAAATAGTTACATTCTGATGATATAAAGGTTACTGTAGAATAGAGTCACAGTGGGATGATATAAAGGTTACTATAGGATACAGTTACAAGGTAATGATATAAAGGTTATTATAGAATAGAGTCACAGTGTGATGATATAAAGGTTACTGTAGAACACAGTTACTGTGTGATGATATAAAGGTTACTGTAGAATAGAGTCACAGTGGGATGATATAAAGGTTACTATAGGATACAGTTACAAGGTAATGATATAAAGGTTATTATAGAATAGAGTCACAGTGGGATGATATAAAGGTTACTGGGAAATACAGTTACATTCTGATGATATAAAGGTTACTGTAGAACACAGTTACTGTGTGATGATATAAAGGTTACTGTAGAATAGAGTCACAGTGGGATGATATAAAAGTTACTGTAGATACAGTTATATTCTGATGATATAAAGGTTACTGTAGATACAGTTACATTCTGATGATATAAAGGTTACTGTAGATACAGTTACATTCTGATGATATAAAGGTTACTGTAGATACAGTTACATTCTGATGATATAAAGGTTACTGTAGATACAGTTACATTCTGATGATATAAAGGTTACTGTAGATACAGTTACATTCTGATGATATAAAGGTTACTGTAGAATACAGTTACAGTGGGATGATATAAAGGTTACTATAGGATACAGTTACAGTGGGATGATATAAAGGTTACTATAGGATACAGTTACAGTGGGATGATATAAAGGTTACTATAGGATACAGTTACAGTGGGATGATATAAATGTTACTATAGGATACAGTTACAGCATGTCAAGAATCTCAATGGCAACACTCAGATCTGGTCTGAGTTACAGCACAATGGCAATAAATATACAGAACCAACTGATATTGTCAACATCCTGGCAGATAGTTTCAGTGCTAACTTTACCCCCCTCTCACCCCCTAAAAAGCCCATCTCTATATCGGCAGCATGCAAAGTTCCTGTAATCACTGCTGCACAAGTAAACACCACGTTTTCCAAAGCAAAGAACACAGCATCCATGGGACTAGACAACATCCCATGCTGAGTTCTACACGAACTTCAGAACAAACTGGCACCCCACCTAAGTACCATGTTTAGTCATAGCCTCACCTCAATCTTTGTGCCTGCTGAATGGCGCACAGCAACGGTTATCCCACTCCACAAGGAGGGAGCCACCATGGACCCCAGGAACTACCGCCCCATTAGCCTGACTAGCCTGGTCTGCAAGGCCATGGAACGTATCATCCTGGAACTTATAAACAAAGAAATTGGTAATCTCCAAACTCTGGACCCCACTCAGTTTCTGTTTGTAAAAGGAAGATCATGTCTCCTAAACCTGATAGACTTATTTGAAGCAGTCACCAAAGCCGTAGACAAGGGTAAGGTGGTCCACACAGCCTATCTAGATCTTGACAAGGCTTTTGACACCATCCCCCACTCTGGAATTATAGATAAACTCACTAAACTAGGTATAAATCCCTATATCACAAGATGGGTTGCCAACTGGCTCACTGACAGAACCCACACTGTGAAAGTAGCAGACTCCAAATCTGACTTCAGACCAGTGACAAGTGGAGTACCACAGGGTTCAGTCCTGGGTCCTTGCCTGCTTGGTATCTACATCTCTGAAGTACAGGCTATCACAGAAGATCTTTGGCTAGTGAAGTTCGCAGATGACTGCAAACTAGGAGCCATAATAGAAACTCCTAATGATGTGGACATCCTACAAAAGGGCCTCACTGAGAGAGATGCCTGGTGTCAAAGCCATGGCCTCAAGCTCAATGCCAAAAAGTGCATTGTCATCCTTTTTGGTGAAAACTCTGAACCCATGAACTACAACATAGGCGGTAGTATACTTGACACCGAAAGTGTGATAAGAGACCTTGGGACACAGGTGGACAGTAGTCTCTCCTTTGATAAACACATCGCCACAGTAGTCAGGAAATCCTTCTACATGGCACACCTCATCACAAAAGGTTTCTCATCAAGAAAAAAAGAGGTCATTGTTCCCCTCTACTCATCACTCATTAGACCCATTATAGCGTACGATGCCCCTTTTGGTATGTACCTCACAAGACATCTACAACAACTGGAAAGGATGCAGAAATACCTCACAAATAGGATTACCAGCCTCAAACAGATGCCCTACGCAGACCATTTCAAAAAAACTTCAGCTTTACTCCTTCACATATCTCCTACTCAGAGGTGATCTCTGCCAAACATACAAAGCTATGTCAAACCCAGAGCAGTTGGACATGCTCCACTTAAAGAAATCCCAATCCTACCGAGCTACACACTTTTGGGACCTAAACCTTGTCACCACAATAAACAGAACATGCCGAAGGGACAGATTCCTGTCCCAGAGACTTCCCCTACTCTGGAATAAACTACCTATCTAAATCAAACAAAGCTACTCATTAGCATTCTTCAAGAAAAATCTTGATGATTGGATGGGAAAAAGGAAATTCACATCAGAGATCACCTCTGTGGCTCTCCTCGACAGTGGGGAATACAATTTCAGTGGACTGACATAAAGCTTATTGTATAATACAGTTACATTCTGATGATATAAAGGTTAGTGTAGAATACAGTTATAGTAGGATTATATAAAGGTTACTGTAGAATACAGTTACATTGTGATGACATAAATGTTACTGTAGAATACAGTTACAGTGTGATGACATAAAGTTTTTGCACACTGTTGTTACAGTGGGATGATATAAAGGTTACCAAGGAATACAGTTGCAGTGTGTTGACATAAAGGTTACTGGGGAATACAGTTACAGTGGGATGACATAAAAGCTACTGTAGAATATAGTTACAATGTGATGATATAAAGGTTACTGTGGAATACAGTTACAGAGGGATGATATAAAGGTTACTGCAGAATACAGTTACAGTAGTATGATATAAAGGTTACTGCAGAATACAGTTAAAGTGGGATGATAAAAAGGTTGAGGTAGAATACAGTAACAGTGGGATGACAAAAAGGTTACTGTAGAATACAGTTACATTGTGATTATATAAAGTTTACTGTAGAATACAGTTACAGTGGGATGATATAAATGTTACTGTAGAATACAGTTACAGTTGGATAACATAAAGGTTACTGTCGAATACAGTCACAGTGGGATGATATAAAGGTTATTGTAGAATACAGTTACAGTGGGATGGCATAAAGGTTACTGTAGAATACAGTTACAGCGTGATGGTATAAAGGTTACTATAGAATACAGTTACAGCGTGATGACATAAAGGTTACTGTAAAGTACAGTTACAGTGTGATGACATAAAGGTTACTGTAGAATACAGTTACAGTTGGATGACATAAAAATTACTGCAGAATACAGTTACAGTGTGATGATACAAATGTTACTGGGGAATACAGTTATAGCGTGATATAATGATTACTGTAGAGTACAGTTACAACAAGATATAAAGATTACTGTAGAATACAGTGTCAATGTGATGACATGAATGTTACTGTAGAATACATTTACAGTGTGCTGACATAAAGGGTACGGTAGAATACAGTTACTGTGGGATGGCATAAAGGTTACTGTAGAATAGAGGTACAGTGGGATGATATAAAGGTTACTGTAGAATACAGTTACATTGTGATGACATAAAACGTGCTTTAGAATACAGTTATAGTGTGATGACATAAAGGTACTGTAGAATACAGTTACAGTGTGACATAAAGGTTACTGTAAAATACAGTCACAGTGGAGTGATATAAAGATTACTGTAGAATATAGTTACAGTGTGATGACATAAAGGTTACTGTAGAAAACAGGTACAGTGGGATGACATAAAGGTTACTGTAGAATACAGTTGCAGTGGGATGATATAAAGGTTACTGTAGAATAAAGTTACAGTGGGATGACATAAAGGTTACTGTAGAATACAATTACAGTGGGACGATATAAAGGTTTCTGTAGAATGAAGTTACATTGTGAAGACATAAAGGGTACTATAGAATACAGTTACAGTGTGATGACATAATGGCTATTGTAGAATACAGTAACAGTGTGATGACATAAAGGTACTGTAGAATACAGTTACAGTTGGATGACATAAAGGTTACTGCAGAATACAGTTACAGTGTGACATAAAGATTACTGTAGAATACAGTTACAGCACAATATAAAGGTTACTGTAGAATACAGTTACAGTGTGATGACATGAACGTTACTGCAAAATACATTTACATTGTGATGACATAAAGGTTACTGCAGAATACAGTTACAGTGGGATGATATAAAGGTTACTGGGGGATACAGTTACAGTGGGATGACATAAAGCTTATTGTATAATACAGTTACATTCTGATGATTTAAAGGTTAGTGTAAAATACAGTTATAGTGGGATGATATAACAGTTACTGTCGAATACATTTACATTGTGATGACATAAAAGGAACTGTAGAATACAGTTACAGTGTAATGACATAGAGGTTACTGTAGAATACAGTTACAGTGTGATGACATAAAGGTTACTGTAGAATAAAGTTACAGTGTGATGACATAAAGTTACTGCAGAATACAGTTACAGTGGTATGATATAAAGGTTACCAGGGAATACAGTTGCAGTGTAATTATCTAAAGGTTATTGGGGAATACAGTTACAATGGGATGACATATAAGCTACTGTAGAATATAGTTACAAGGTGATGATATAAAGGTTACTGTGGAATACAGTTACAGTGGGATGATATAAAGGTTACTGGGGAATACAATTACAGTGGGATGATATAAAGGTTACTGTAGAATACAGTTACAGTGGGATGATATCAAGGTTACTGTAGAATGTAGTTACAGCAAAAGAGAAGAAAACCCTACAAACATTTTAATCCTTATGAGAATAAATAGAAATAAAAAACCCAAGAGTTAAATTAAGACTTTCTCAAGCTGTATCTTAAAATGTCTCTAAGTGAGTAAAACAACTTCAATATCTTTTAATACACTATATCATAATATAGTTATCCTGTTTTAATAGTAGATAATACCTACACTATTACCATTTTAAATACTACCTGGACTTTGCTGTAGTTGGGCCCAAGGGAAAGGGAAAGGAAAAAAGGAAATAAAGAAAATGAGTGCACTAAATGGGTGTACTGATCTACCCATCGCCTAAGAGTTGACCAACCATCCTAAACATAGATCTAAATGGGTGTACTGATCTACCCATCACCTAAGAGTTGACCAACCATCCTAAACATAGATCTAAATGGGTGTACTGATCTACCCATGGCCTAAGAGTTGAACTACCATCCTAAACATAGATCTAAATGGGTGTACTGAACAACCCATAGCCTAAGAGTTGACCTACCATCCTAAACATAGATCTAAATGGGTGTACTGAACTACCCATGGCCTAAGAGTTGACCTACCATCCTAAACATAGATCTAAATGGGTGTACTGAACTACCCATCGCCTAAGAGTTGACCTACCATCCTAAACATATATCTAAATGGGTGTACTGAACTACCCATGGCCTAAGAGTTGACCTACCATCCTAAACATAGATCTAAATGGGTGTACTGAACTACCCATGGCCTAAGAGTTGACCTACCATCCTAAACATAGATCTAAATGGCTGTACTGAACTACCCATGGCCTAAGAGTTGACCTACCATCCTAAACATACATCTAAATGGGTGTACTGAACTACCCATCGCATAAGAGTTGACCTACCATCCTAAACATAGATCTAAATGGGTGTACTGAACTACCCATCGCATAAGAGTTGACCTACCATTCTAAACATAGATCTAAACGGGTGTACTGAACAACCCATCACCTAAGAGTTGACCTACCATCCTAAACATAGATCTAAATGGGTGTACTGAACTACCCATGGCCTAAGAGTTGACCTGCCATCCTAAACATAGATCTAAATGGGTGTACTGAACTACCCATCACCTAAGAGTTGACCAACCATCCTAAACATAGATCTAAATGGGTGTACTGAACTACCCATCGCATAAGAGTTGACCTACCATCCTAAACATAGATCTAAATGGGTGTACTGAACTACCCATCGCATAAGAGTTGACCTACCATCCTAAACATAGATCTAAATGGGTGTACTGAACTACCCATGGCCTAAGAGTTGACCTACCATCCTAAACATAGATCTAAATGGGTGTACTGAACTACCCATCGCATAAGAGTTGACCTACCATCCTAAACATAGATCTAAATGGGTGTACTGAACTACCCATCGCATAAGAGTTGACCTACCATCCTAAACATAGATCTAAATGGGTGTACTGAACAACCCATCGCCTAAGAGTTGACCTACCATCCTAAACATAGATCTAAATGGGTGTACTGAACTACCCATGGCCTAAGAGTTGACCTACCATCCTAAACATAGATCTAAATGGGTGTACTGAACTACCCATCACCTAAGAGTTGACCAACCATCCTAAACATAGATCTAAATGGGTGTACTGAACTTCCCATCGCATAAGAGTTGACCTACCATCCTAAACATAGATCTAAATGGGTGTACTGAACAACCCATCGCCTAAGAGTTGACCTAACATCCTAAACATAGATCTAAATGGGTGTACTGAACTACCCATCGCCTAAGAGTTGACCTACCACCCTAAGCATAGATCTAAATGGGTGTACTGAACTACCCATCGCCTAAGAGTTGACCTACCATCCTAAACATAGATCTAAATGGGTGTACTGAACTACCCATGGCCTAGGAGTTGACCTGCCATCCTAAACATAGATCTAAATGGGTGTACTGAACTACCCATGGCCTAAGAGTTGACCTACCATCCTAAACATAGATCTAAATGGGTGTACTGAACTACCCATGGCCTAAGAGTTGACTTACCATCCTAAACATAGATCTAAATGGGTGTACTGAACTACCCATCGCCTAAGAGTTGACCTACCATCCTAAACATAGATCTAAATGGGTGTACTGAACAACCCATCGCCTAAGAGTTGACCTACCATCCTAAACATAGATCTAAATGGGTGTACTGAACTACCCATCGCCTAAGAGTTGACCAACCATCCTAACCATAGATCTAAATGGGTGTACTGAACTACCCATGGCCTAAGAGTTGACCTACCATCCTAAACATAGATCTAAATGGGTGTACTGAACTACCCATTGCCTAAGAGTTGACCAACCATCTTAAACATAGATCTAAATGGGTGTACTGATCTACCCATCGCCTAAGAGTTGACCAACCATCCTAAACATAGATCTAAATGGGTGTACTGATCTACCTATCGCCTAAGAGTTGACCAACCATCCTAAACATAGATCTAAATGGGTGTACTGATCTACCCATGGCCTAAGAGTTGACCTACCATCCAAAACATAGATCTAAATGGGTGTACTGAACTACCCATGGCCTAAGAGTTGACCTACCATCCTAAACATAGATCTAAATGGGTGTACTGAACTACCCATGGCCTAAGAGTTGACCTACCATCCTAAACATAGATCTAAATGGGTGTACTGAACTACCCATCGCCTAAGAGTTGACCTACCATCCTAAACATAGATCTAAATGGGTGTACTGAACTACCCATAGCCTAAGAGTTGACCTACCATCTTAAACATAGATCTAAATGGGTGTACTGAACTACCCATGGCCTAAGAGTTGACCTACCATCCTAAACATAGATCTAAATGGCTGTACTGAACTACCCATGGCCTAAGAGTTGACCTACCATCCTAAACATAGATCTAAATGGGTGTACTGAACTACCCATCGCATAAGAGTTGACCTACCATCCTAAACATAGATCTAAATGGGTGTACTGAACTACCCATCACATAAGAGTTGACCTACCATCCTAAACATAGATCTAAATGGGTGTACTGAACAACCCATCGCCTAAGAGTTGACCTACCATCCTAAACATAGATCTAAATGGGTGTACTGAACTACCCATGGCCTAAGAGTTGACCTACCATCCTAAACATAGATCTAAATGGGTGTACTGAACTACCCATCACCTAAGAGTTGACCAACCATCCTAAACATAGAACTAAATGGGTGTACTGAACTACCCATCGCATAAGAGTTGACCTACCATCCTAAACATAGATCTAAATGGGTGTACTGAACTACCCATGGCCTAAGAGTTGACCTACCATCCCAAACAGAGATCTAAATGGGTGTACTGAACTACCCATCACATAAGAGTTGACCTACCATCCTAAACATAGATCTAAATTGGTGTACTGAACTACCCATCGCATAAGAGTTGACCTGCCATCCTAAACATAGATCTAAATGGGTGTACTGAACAACCCATGGCCTAAGAGTTGACCTACCATCCTAAACTTAGATCTAAATGGGTGTACTGAACTACCCATGGCCTAAGAGTTGACCTACCATCCTAAACATAGATCTAAATGGGTGTACTGAACTACCCATGGCCTAAGAGTTGACCTACCATCCTAAACATACATCTAAATGGCTGTACTGAACTACCCATCGCCTAAGAGTTGACCTACCATCCTAAACATAGATCTAAATGGGTGTACTGAACAACCCATCGCCTAAGAGTTGACCTACCATCCTAAACATAGATCTAAATGGATGTACTGAACTACCCATCCCCTAAGAGTTGACCAACCATCCTAACCATAGATCTAAATGGGTGTACTGAACTACCCATGGCCTAAGAGTTGACCTACCATCCTAAACATAGATCTAAATGGGTGTACTGAACTACCCATGGCCTAAAAGTTGACCTACCATCCTAAACATAGATCTAAATGGGCGTACTGATCTACCCATCGCCTAAGAGTTGACCTACCATCCTAAACATAGATCTAAATGGGTGTACTGATCTACCCATCACCTAAGAGTTGACCAACCATCCTAACCATAGATCTAAATGGGAGTACTGAACTACCCTTGGCCTAAGAGTTGACCTACCATCCTAAACTTAGATCTAAATGGGTGTACTGAACTACCCATGGCCTAAGAGTTGACCTACCATCCTAAACATAGATCTAAATGGGTGTACTGAACTACCCATCGCCTAAGAGTTGACCTACCATCCTAAACATAGATCTAAACGGGTGTACTGAACAACCCATCACCTAAGAGTTGACCTACCATCCTAAACATAAATCTAAATGGCTGTACTGAACTACCCATCGCCTAAGAGTTGACCAACCATCCAAACCATAGATCTAAATGGGTGTACTGAACTACCCATGGCCTAAGAGTTGACCTACCATCCTAAACATAGATCTAAATGGGCGTACTGATCTACCCATCGCCTAAGAGTTGACCTACCATCCTAAACATAGATCTAAATGGGTGTACTGATCTACCCATCGCCTAAGAGTTGACCAACCATCCTAACCAAAGATCTAAATGGGTTTACTGAACTACCCATGGCCTAAGAGTTGACCTACCATCCTAAACATAGATCTAAATGGGTGTACTGAACTACCCATGGCATAAGAGTTGACCTACCATCCTAAACATAGATCTAAATGGCTGTACTGAACTACCCATGGCCTAAGAGTTGACCTACCATCCTAAACATAGATCTAAATGGGTGTACTGAACTACCCATCACATAAGAGTTGACCTACCATCCTAAACATACATCTAAATGGGTGTACTGAACTACCCATCGCATAAGAGTTGACCTACCATCCTAAACATAGATCTAAATGGGTGTACTGAACAACCCATCGCCTAAGAGTTGACCTACCATCCTAAACATAGATCTAAATGGGTGTACTGAACTACCCATCACCTAAGAGTTGACTAACCATCCTAAACATAGAACTAAATGGGTGTACTGAACTACCCATCGCATAACAGTTGACCTACCATCCTAAACATAGATCTAAATGGGTGTACTGAACTACCCATCGCATAAGAGATGACCTACCATCCTAAACATAGATCTAAATTGGTGTACTGAACTGCCCATCGCATAAGAGTTGACCTACCATCCTAAACATAGATCTAAATGAGTGTACTGAACAACCCATCTCCTAAGAGTTGACCTACCATCCTAAACATAGATCTAAATGGGTGTACTGAACTACCCATGGCCTAAGAGTTGACCTACCATCCTAAATATAGATCTAAATGGGTGTACTGAACTACCCATCACCTAAGAGTTGACCAACCATCCTAAACATAGATCTAAATGGGTGTACTGAACTACCCATCGCATAAGAATTGACCTACCATCCTAAACATAGATCTAAATGGGTGTACTGAACAACCTATCGCCTAAGAGTTGACCTACCATCCTAAACATAGATGTAAATGGGTGTACTGAGCTACCCATCGCCTAAGAGTTGACCTACCATCCTAAACATAGATCTAAATGGGTGTACTGAACTACCCATCGCCTAAGAGTTGACCTACCATCCTAAACATAGATCTAAATGGGTGTACTGAACTACCCATGGCCTAAGAGTTGACCTACCATCCTAAACATAGATCTAAATGGGTGTACTGAACTACCCATGGCCAAAGAGTTGACCTACCATCCTAAACATAGATCTAAATGGGTGTACTGAACTACCCATGGCCTAAGAGTTGACCTACCATCCTAAACATAGATCTAAATGTGTGTACGGAACTACCCATCGCCTAAGAGTTGACCTACCATCCTAAACGTAGATCTAAATGGGTGTACTGAACAACCCATCGCCTAAGAGTTGACCTACCATCCTAAACATAGATCTAAATGGGTTTACTGAAATACCCATCGTCTAAGCGTTGACCAACCATCCTAAGCATAGATCTAAATGGGTGTACTGATCTACCTATCGCCTAAGAGTTGACCAACCATCCTAAACATAGATCTAAATGGGTGTACTGATCTACCCATGGCCTAAGAGTTGACCTACCATCCAAAACATAGATCTAAATGGGTGTACTGAACTACCCATGGCCTAAGAGTTGACCTACCATCCTAAACATAGATCTAAATGGGTGTACTGAACTACCCATGGCCTAAGAGTTGACCTACCATCCTAAACATAGATCTAAATGGGTGTACTGAACTACCCATCGCCTAAGAGTTGACCTACCATCCTAAACATAGATCTAAATGGGTGTACTGAACTACCCATAGCCTAAGAGTTGACCTACCATCTTAAACATAGATCTAAATGGGTGTACTGAACTACCCATGGCCTAAGAGTTGACCTACCATCCTAAACATAGATCTAAATGGCTGTACTGAACTACCCATGGCCTAAGAGTTGACCTACCATCCTAAACATAGATCTAAATGGGTGTACTGAACTACCCATCGCATAAGAGTTGACCTACCATCCTAAACATAGATCTAAATGGGTGTACTGAACTACCCATCACATAAGAGTTGACCTACCATCCTAAACATAGATCTAAATGGGTGTACTGAACAACCCATCGCCTAAGAGTTGACCTACCATCCTAAACATAGATCTAAATGGGTTTACTGAACTACCCATGGCCTAAGAGTTGACCTACCATCCTAAACATAGATCTAAATGGGTGTACTGAACTACCCATCACCTAAGAGTTGACCAACCATCCTAAACATAGAACTAAATGGGTGTACTGAACTACCCATCGCATAAGAGTTGACCTACCATCCTAAACATAGATCTAAATGGGTGTACTGAACTACCCATGGCCTAAGAGTTGACCTACCATCCCAAACAGAGATCTAAATGGGTGTACTGAACTACCCATCACATAAGAGTTGACCTACCATCCTAAACATAGATCTAAATTGGTGTACTGAACTACCCATCGCATAAGAGTTGACCTGCCATCCTAAACATAGATCTAAATGGGTGTACTGAACAACCCATGGCCTAAGAGTTGACCTACCATCCTAAACATAGATCTAAATGGGTGTACTGAACTACCAATGGCCTAAGAGTTGACCTACCATCCTAAACTTAGATCTAAATGGGTGTACTGAACTACCCATGGCCTAAGAGTTGACCTACCATCCTAAACATACATCTAAATGGCTGTACTGAACTACCCATCGCCTAAGAGTTGACCTACCATCCTAAACATAGATCTAAATGGGTGTACTGAACAACCCATCGCCTAAGAGTTGACCTACCATCCTAAACATAGATCTAAATGGATGTACTGAACTACCCATCCCCTAAGAGTTGACCAACCATCCTAACCATAGATCTAAATGGGTGTACTGAACTACCCATGGCCTAAGAGTTGACCTACCATCCTAAACATAGATCTAAATGGGTGTACTGAACTACCCATGGCCTAAGAGTTGACCTACCATCCTAAACATAGATCTAAATGGGTGTACTGAGCTACCCATCGCCTAAGAGTTGACCTACCATCCTAAACATAGATCTAAATGGGTGTACTGATCTACCCATCACCTAAGAGTTGACCAACCATCCTAACCATAGATCTAAATGGGTGTACTGAACTACCCATGGCCTAAGAGTTGACCTACCATCCTAAACTTAGATCTAAATGGGTGTACTGAACTACCCATGGCCTAAGAGTTGACCTACCATCCTAAACATAGATCTAAATGGGTGTACTGAACTACCCATCGCCTAAGAGTTGACCTACCATCCTAAACATAGATCTAAATGGGTGTACTGAACAACCCATCACCTAAGAGTTGACCTACCATCCTAAACATAAATCTAAATGGCTATACTGAACTACCCATCGCCTAAGAGTTGACCAACCATCCAAACCATAGATCTAAATGGGTGTACTGAACTACCCATGGCCTAAGAGTTGACCTACCATCCTAAACATAGATCTAAATGGGCGTACTGATCTACCCATCGCCTAAGAGTTGACCTACCATCCTAAACATAGATCTAAATGGGTGTACTGATCTACCCATCGCCTAAGAGTTGACCAACCATCCTAACCAAAGATCTAAATGGGTTTACTGAACTACCCATGGCCTAAGAGTTGACCTACCATCCTAAACATAGATCTAAATGGGTGTACTGAACTACCCATGGCCTAAGAGTTGACCTACCATCCTAAACATAGATCTAAATGGCTGTACTGAACTACCCATGGCCTAAGAGTTGACCTACCATCCTAAACATAGATCTAAATGGGTGTACTGAACTACCCATCACATAAGAGTTGACCTACCATCCTAAACATAGATCTAAATGGGTGTACTGAACTACCCATCGCATAAGAGTTGACCTACCATCCTAAACATAGATCTAAATGGGTGTACTGAACAACCCATCGCCTAAGAGTTGACCTACCATCCTAAACATAGATCTAAATGGGTGTACTGAACTACCCATCACCTAAGAGTTGACTAACCATCCTAAACATAGAACTAAATGGGTGTACTGAACTACCCATCGCATAACAGTTGACCTACCATCCTAAACATAGATCTAAATGGGTGTACTGAACTACCCATCGCATAAGAGTTGACCTACCATCCTAAACATAGATCTAAATTGGTGTACTGAACTGCCCATCGCATAAGAGTTGACCTACCATCCTAAACATAGATCTAAATGAGTGTACTGAACAACCCATCGCCTAAGAGTTGACCTACCATCCTAAACATAGATCTAAATGGGTGTACTGAACTACCCATGGCCTAAGAGTTGACCTACCATCCTAAATATAGATCTAAATGGGTGTACTGAACTACCCATCACCTAAGAGTTGACCAACCATCCTAAACATAGATCTAAATGGGTGTACTGAACTACCCATCGCATAAGAGTTGACCTACCATCCTAAACATAGATCTAAATGGGTGTACTGAACAACCTATCGCCTAAGAGTTGACCTACCATCCTAAACATAGATGTAAATGGGTGTACTGAGCTACCCATCGCCTAAGAGTTGACCTACCATCCTAAACATAGATCTAAATGGGTGTACTGAACTACCCATCGCCTAAGAGTTGACCTACCATCCTAAACATAGATCTAAATGGGTGTACTGAACTACCCATGGCCTAAGAGTTGACCTACCATCCTAAACATAGATCTAAATGGGTGTACTGAACTACCCATGGCCAAAGAGTTGACCTACCATCCTAAACATAGATCTAAATGGGTGTACTGAACTACCCATGGCCTAAGAGTTGACCTACCATCCTAAACATAGATCTAAATGTGTGTACGGAACTACCCATCGCCTAAGAGTTGACCTACCATCCTAAACGTAGATCTAAATGGGTGTACTGAACAACCCATCGCCTAAGAGTTGACCTACCATCCTAAACATAGATCTAAATGGGTGTACTGAACTACCCATCGTCTAAGCGTTGACCAACCATCCTAAGCATAGATCTAAATGGGTGTACTGAACTACCCATGGCCTAAGAGTTGACCTACCATCCTAAACATAGATCTAAATGGGTGTTCTGAACTACCCATCGCCTAAGAGTTGACCTACCATCCTAAACATAGATCTAAATGGGTGTACTGAACAACCCATCGCCTAAGAGTTGACCTACCATCCTAAACATAGATCTAAATGGGTGTACTGAACTACCCATCGCCTAAGAGTTGACCAACCATCCTAACCATAGATCTAAATGGGTGTACTGAACTACCCATGGCCTAAGAGTTGACCTACCATCCTAAACATAGATCTAAATGGGTGTACTGAACTACCCATGGCCTAAGAGTTGACCTACCATCCTAAACATAGATCTAAATGGGCGTACTGATCTACCCATCGCCTAAGAGTTGACCTACCATCCTAAACATAGATCTAAATGGGCGTACTGATCTACCCATCGCCTAAGAGTTGACCTACCATCCTAAACATAGATCTAAATGGGTGTACTGATCTACCCATCGCCTAAGAGTTGACCAACCATCCTAACCATTGATCTAAATGGCTGTACTGAACTACCCATGGCCTAAGAGTTGACCTACCATCCTAAACATAGATCTAAATGGGTGTACTGAACTACCCATGGCCTAAGAGTTGACCTACCATCCTAAACATAGATCTAAATGGGTGTACTGAACTACCCATCGCCTAAGAGTTGACCTACCATCCTAAACATAGATCTAAATGGGTGTACTGAACTACCCATGGCCTAAGAGTTGACCTACCATCCTAAACATAGATCTAAATGGGTGTACTGAACTACCCATGGCCTAAGAGTTGACCTACCATCCTAAACATAGATCTAAATGGGTGTACTGAACTACCCATGGCCTAAGAGTTGACCTACCATCCTAAACATAGATCTAAATGGGTGTACTGAACTACCCATGGCCTAAGAGTTGACCTACCATCCTAAACATAGATCTAAATGGGTGTACTGAACTACCCATGGCCTAAGAGTTGACCTACCATCCTAAACATAGATTTAAATGGGTGTACTGAACTACCCATGGCCTAAGAGTTGACCTACCATCCTAAACATAGATCTAAATGGGTGTACTGAACTGCCCATGGCCTAAGAGTTGACCTACCATCCTAAACATAGATCTAAATGGGTGTACTGAACTACCCATGGCCTAAGAGTTGACCTACCATCCTAAACATAGGTCTAAATGGGTGTACTGAACTACCCATGGCCTAAGAGTTGACCTACCATCCTAAACATAGATCTAAATGGGTGTACTGAACAACCCATCGCCTAAGAGTTGACCTACCATCCTAAACATAGATCTAAATGGGTGTACTGAACTATTTTTATGCACTTTTTCTTTTAAAAAATACAGTATTTAAATTGATTTAAACTGTGTATGAAGGAGTGTTGAAGGAATTTTTAACTGGTTATTCTGCTCTTCAGTAACTTGAACTAAAAGCTAGTGTTGGCTGAATTTTGTTATTTGCTAGTAATTACAGGTGTGGGGGTAGCCACATTCAGTGATTTCCTGTCCTTGCATATTTAAACTGGTGCATGTGAAATAATTCCTGCTTTAAAACTTCAGCTTGGCAAGCTAAGAACTTGGTTATATTCAACTGGACGTATAAGAGAATTTAAGTACCTTTTATGCACTTTTCTTTTAAAAATACATTATTTAAATTGATTTAAACTGTGTATGAAGGAGTGTTGAAGGAATTTTTAACTGGTTATTCTGCTCTTCAGTAACTTGAACTAAAAGCTAGTGTTGGCTGAATTTTGTTATTTGCTAGTAATTACAGGTGTGGGGGTAGCCACATTCAGTGATTTCCTGTCCTTGCATATTTAAACTGGTGCATGTGAAATAATTCCTGCTTTAAAACTTCAGCTTGGCAAGCTAAGAACTTGGTTATATTCAACTGGACGTATAAGAGAATTTAAGTACCTTTTTATGCACTTTTTCTTTTAAAAAATACAGTATTTAAATTGATTTAAACTGTGTATGAAGGAGTGTTGAAGGAATTTTTAACTGGTTATTCTGCTCTTCAGTTCTTAGTGGCATTGAAACTGCCCGCCCCTCAGCCTGCCTCTGGGCCCATCTCATTTGCTCACTCAACTGAGTGCAGTGAGATCATATTCTGATTTCAGGCACTCCTACTGTGTACAAAGAGAGCATCTGGGAAATAGAAAAAAAAAAAAAATTAAGCTTATTTCCTGCCTTTCTTGTTAAGTGGTACAGACTATTTGTAGGCTTCTGAGCCCCCAAGCCCTTCTGTGTTTGAGGGAAGCCTTCTAGCTTGTTTTTTTTTTTCTTGTAACTAGCCAGTTTTCTAGTTTCAGCACTCAAATCTGTTTCTTTGATCTCAGCACTTGTTCAGAAAAAAAAAAAAAAAAAATTTCATCTGCTTTTACTGTACTTGTGTTTTTACCTACTTCTTTTTACTTTTGCATCATCTTAAAATACTCAATTGTATTTATTACTGCTTGGTGTAACTCATTCTAAGCCTTTTGGTTTAAACACTTGGGCTTCGGACCAGTTAGTTGTTTTGCACTGAGAGGTTTGTGGTCTGCACTGTTGTGGCAGAACAGGTAGCTTACATCCTTCTAGGTTGAGAACTGCTGATTGAGGGCTCAGTGTCTGTTATTCTAAAAGTGTATTAATTCTGGTTTAAGCACTTGGGCTTTCAAGCCAGTTATTTTACATTAAGAGGGTTCGTGGTCTGCACTCTTGTGGGAGGAGAGGCTGGACTCTGCCCTTCTGAGCTGGGAATTTCTGGTTAAAGGCTTATAGTGCATGCATATCTGAACTGTTTCTTACTGAAGTTGGTGCGCCTTGTTTGCTGTGGCATAGACTGGATTCGGGCCTGCTGGATCTAGCTTTGTTTGTGTAACTTGAGCACTAATCCAGACATTCTCTAAAGTATTCAATGGTATTTATTACTGCTTGGTTGTAACTTGATTAAAGTGTAGCTATCATTGAAGTCTTTTGGATTAAGCACTTGGGCTTCAGACCAGTTGTTTTACATTAGGAAGGTTTGTGGCAAGCACTGTGATGGCAGGACAGGTAGCTTTCATCCTTCTAAGTTGGGAACTGCTGATTGAGAGCCCAGTGTCCAAGTGTATTAGTTCTGGTTTAGGCACTTGGGCTTCAGGCCAGTTATTTTACATTCAGAAGGTTCGTGGACTGCACTCTTGTGGGAGAAGAGGCTGGACTCTGCCCTTCTGAGCTGGGAATTTTCTGGTTATAGGTTTATAGTGCCTGAATATTTGAACTGTATCTTACTGAAATTGGTTCACCTTGTTTGCTCTAGCATAGACTAGATCCAGGCCTACTGAATCTAGCTTTGTTTATATACTTGTTGTTTGTTTGCTTGTTATTTCCTGGAAGCTAATTCACCTTTAAAATTT
>NC_056726.1:1033969302-1034025344 GCF_019279795.1 Protopterus annectens | reverse complement strand
ACATTTCCGTGGACTCTGTCGTGGGTGTTTACTTTGGGTACTTTTCCTCTTCTGGGGGCGTGTCCGCTTACAGGGCTCGGCCTACGGACACACCCCTTACTGTCTTACACGGACCATGTTGGCCTTAAGTGTGATTCAGCATGCTCTCATGAATATGCAGAGCATGCTGACATCACTCCATTTAACTGCAGCCTCCGTGTATGAGTTATAACTCTTACACGGAGGCTTCGTGAATCCTGCCCATAGTCTTGAATAGTCTTCTGAACCACATGCCTAGTAACTATCCATGAACCTATAAAGGGTGGCATACACTCACAAAAATGTAGGGGAGTAAAGTAAAAGAAAAAAACTGCACTCAAGGGGCCAGTATTGATAGCAGAGATGGTAAAGCAGAGGATGACTTTTGTTTAGAAATACCCTTTCCACATGCAGGGGAATACCTTATTTATTTATTTTTTTTCTCCAGTTTGATGACCGGGGAGCTCCACTGGGCTCAAATAGCCTGTTTTCAGTGGAGGCCCAGGAAGAAAAGCTCAAATAATACATAGTACAAGCTCCATAATATGAAATACAATACATAGTGGAAACAGAAACAAACTAAGCAAATTTTACATACAACATAGCAAAAACTAAACAAAAGTTAAACAGCAGCTTGGAGAAGGATGTAAAACATATTTACATGTTTAGTGGTTGAGAACAGAAGTTTGTTTGTTTGTGTCTTTCGGCTTTTTCTCAGTTAGGGGTCGCCACAGTGGAACTCCGGTCTACTAATGATTGGCAGTAGATTTTTACATGCCGAGTTGCCGGCCCTGACGCACAACCTTCAAAGAAGGTACGCCCATTCACGCATGTCTCCACACAGAAGATGCTCTAGCTGAGAATCAAACAGGAGAACGTCTTACTGTGAGGCGAGAACACTACCGCAGCACCACCACCGTGTATAAGGTTAAATTAATACAGAGATTTAAATCATCTGATAATGATATAGAAGTAACATTAGCATGGATGAGTTCTTTATGCATGGATATTAGCATGAGTTAAATTAATACAGAGGTTTAAACCCTCTGAGAGTGATATAGAGGTTGCATTAGCATGAAGGCAGTACATAGGGTTAATCAATAGTGTGTAAGGAAGAACAAACTTTGTGTGTTATGAAGTATTTATGTATTAAGCAGGTTAGGTAGGTGGAGTGCAATTGCATTTCCATTTCTGGGAGAGGTAAGAATGCAGCTGGGTTTTGAAGTGTACAGAGTTCTCAGAAATTCTTAGAGATGTTGGGAGAGAATTCCATTTTTTTGGCAATGGAAAAGGATAGGAGAAGCTAACCAGCAGGACATATTGGTTTATAAACAGAGAGTAGATTTTGGTGGGTAGATCTTAGAGTTCTGTTTGGGGTGTATAATGTGAAGATGTTTGTTAGTGATGGGCATATAGTTGGTTTGAAAATAAGCTTGTGAGTGGTGATGAGTTGGAGGTAGTAAAGGTAGTTTGGGAGTTCTAGCCACTGCAGCTGGTGGAGAGGTTTACAGTGGTGAGCGGAGTATTTGGAAGTGGTGGTGAACTTTGAGATTTTATTGTAACAGGATTCTAGTTTAGAAGAGATGGAGGAAGATAGGTTGGTTAGTAGGGGAGCACCATACATTAGTGAAGGTAGTAAGAAGATAGTGGTGAGGGTCTGTCTTGTTGAGGGGTGAGGAAGTGGGAGTTTCTGTACAGCATGCCAAGTTTCTGATGGGTTTTCTTTATATTTAGCTGAATATGGGTATCGAATTTTAGGTGTTCGTCAATAGTAACTCCAAGAAGTTTAGCAAAAGGAACAACTTATATAGCGGAGTTGACAAGTCTTGTAATCTTAAAAGAGGTTTTGTCTAGGCAGATAGATTTTGAGGGAGAGGATAGAAGGATCTTTGATTTGTTGGCATTCAAAGAGAGGTGATTTTGGAGCATCCAGTTCTCAGTAGTTGAGAAGGCAGTTTGAGTTTTTGTTTAAAGCTCAGGGAGGTTTGATGCAGAGTAAACTAAAGTTGACTCATCTGCATATTGTACTATCTTAGTATTAGGAATGGCTGCATGGAAATCATTAATGAAGATATTGAAGAGCATAGGGCCAAGAATGGATCCCTGGAGTACCCAGGTTGGGGTTGGAAGGAAGGCTGAGGTGCCAGTCTTCCATTTTACTGCCTGAGATCTGTCAGAGAGGTAGCTGGTGAACCAGGTAATGGTGTTTTGTGAGAGGTTAAGATTGGAAAGGTGCTGAAGAAGGTGGGTATGGGAGACTGTGTTGAAAGCCTTGGAGATGTCAAGCAGGACTGTGGATACAAGTTCTCCGGAGTCACAGGCATGGTTTACGATGTCTAGAAAAAAGAGAAGAGCTGTTATTGTGCTATGGCCAGGAGGGAACCCATGCTGTGTTGGGGTGAGAAGTTGGTTATGTGTAATGAAAGGCATGAGCTGGAGGTGGATGCATTTCTCAAGAATGTTTGAAATAGGGGAGAGAATCGCTATGGGTCAGAAGTTGGAGATGTTATTATGTTTGCCTCCTTTATGGAAGGGTAGGATAAAGGCTGCATGCCACAGTTTGGGGACATATGATTCTTGTATGGATCTGTTGAGTATGCTAATGGGGATGGTGATGCTGTTTGCTGCAATTCTTAAAAAGAGTGAGGGGATATTGTCAGGGGAATTGGAGCAAGGCTTAAGCTTAGAGAGAAGTTTTTTTTTATATATGAGGAGGGGATGAGTTTGAGGTAGAAAATGGGAGGTGAGTTTGTGGTGGAAGGTTGGGCAGAGGGTTTGATTTTGGGGGAAGTGTTGTTGTTTGGGAATATTTTAGTGAGTTCTGCTATAGAGTTAGTAAAGAAGGAGTTGAACAGAGTAGCTATTTCTGGGTCAGATTTACTAGTGTCAGGGCAAGGGTTGTTTTTGGTGCCTGGGTTGAGAAGTGAGTTGATGGATTTCCAGAACTGTTTGGGGCTAGAGGAGTGGTTAGACTGGAGTTTGATATAGTATGATTTTTTTGTCTTGTATGATATGTTTTTTGGCTAAGTTGCAGAGTTGTTTATATTTAAGAAAGGTGTCAGGGTGACTATTAAGATGGTAGAGTTTCCAGGTCTTGTCCCATTGTTGCATGAGTGTTTTGGTTTCTTTACTAAGCCAAAGGGCTGAATTGGTTTTTATACATTTTATTCTTGGAGGGGCTTGGGAGTTAAGAGTGTCTAAGAAGGTTGAGTTGAAGAATTTGACAGCACTATCCAGAGGTAGAGTTTTTAAAGTGTCCCATTTTATCAGTTTTAAGAGAATTGGAAAAAGTTGTGGGTTAAAGTTGTTGAGATTCCGAATATGGATATATTGGTGTAGATGAGGAGAAGAGGGGGTTGCTCTATGGATGAAGGCTGGTAAGTGATCACTGATAGAGTCTGGCAAGGTGCCAGTGTGGGAGATTTTGTTTAGGTGGGAGACAAGGATCCAGTCGAGTATGGAGCCTGGGGGTTATTTTTATTATAGGTTCATAGGTTCATAGGTAGGTACTAGGCTATTGGCCCTAGGGCCTCTATAAGCCTAGCCAAAGGTACCCTGGCTTTCGCCACCCAAGAAAATTATTTTCCTGTGCCACTGTCAAGCAGAGCCACAGAAGTGATCCCCGGGGTGAATTTCCTATCTCCCATCCAATCAACAAGATTTTTCTTGAAGAGTGCTAATGAGGAGCTTTGTTTCATATAGATAGGTAGTTTGTTCCAGAGTATGGGAAGTCTCTGGGACAGGAATCTATCCCTCCAGCATGTTCTCTTTATTGTGGTGATAAATTTTAGGTCCCTAGAGCATGTAGCTCGTATGGATTGGGATTTCTTTAAGTGGAGCATGTCTAAAAGCTCTGGGTTTGACATAGCTTTGTGTGTTAGGCAGAGATCGCGTCTGAGTAGGCGATATGCAATGGAGTAAAGCTGCAGTTTTTTGAGACGGTCTGCATAGGGCATCTCTTTGAGGCCAGTAATCCTCTTTGTGAGGTATTTCTATGGCCTTTCCAGTTGTTGTAGATGTTTTGTGAGGTACATACCAAAAGGGGCATTGTACTCTATAATGGGTCTAATGAGTGATGAGTAGAGGGGAACAATGACCTCTTTTTTCCTGGATGAGAAACCTTTTGTGATGAGGTGTGCCACATAGAAGGATTTCATGACTACTGTGGTGATGTGATTATCAAAGGAGAGACTACTGTCCCCCTGTGTCCCAAGGTCTCTTATCACACTTTTGGTGTTAGGCAGACGACTGCAAACTGGGCGCCATAATCAACTCTCCAGCTGATACAAACATCCTTCAAAAAGGTCTCACAGAGACAGATAACTGGTGCCAGTGCCATGGTTTAAAGCTAAATACCAAAAAATGTATAGTCATGCCCTTTGGCAAAAACAATGTGCCCACAAATTACCACATAGGCAGAAACCCATTAAGTACAGAGAAAGTTATTAGGGACCTGGGGACCCAAGTTGATAGCAATCTCTCCTTTGAAAACCACATTGCCAAAGTGGTTAGAAAGACCTTCTACATAGCCCACCTCATCATGAAGGGTTTCACATCTAGATCAAGAGAGGTAATCGTGCTTTATTCATCCCTCATCAGGCCCATCATAGAATACAATGCCCCTTTTGGGATGTACCTTACCCGACACCTGCAGCAATTAGAAAGACCCCAAAAGTATCTCACCAAGAGGATCAAGGGTCTCAAACAGATGCCATATGCTGCTCGGTTAAAAAAACTCCAGCTCTACTCAGTTGCATACCGCCTACTTCGAGGCGATCTATGCCTGACAAACAAAGCTATGTCAAATCCAGAATTAATGGACATGCTCCACCTCAGTAAATCTAAATCAGTTAGAGCCACATGCTCGAGGGACTTGAACCTCAGCACAGAAATAAATAGAACTTGCTGGAGGGACAGGTTCATAACCCAGAGGCTCCCTTCGCTCTGGAATAGAATTCCAGTTCATGTGAGGCAGAGCACCTCACTGAATCTCTTCAAAAAGAATCTCGATAAGTGGATGGGGGATCGTAGGTTTGTCCCAGGGATTACTCCTGTGTCACTATTAGACAGAGGCACAGTAAACTAAACCTTAAAAAGGGCACAGTATACTCAAATCAAGGGGTGGCGTAAGCCATACAGAATCGGGCTAGGTTTATAATTGCCCCAGGGCAGATAGCCTAGTATGAACCTATGAACCTATGAACCTATAAGTAGACTACCACCTATGTGGTAGTTCATGGGTACTGAGTTTTTGCCAAAAGGGATGACAATGCACTTTTTGGCATTGAGCTTGAGGCCATGGCTTTGACACCAGGCATCTGTCTCAGTGAGGCCCTTTTGTAGGATGCCCACATCTTTCGGAGTTTTGATTATGGCTCCTAGTCTGCAGTCATCTGCGAAATTCATTAGCCAAAGACCTGCTGTGTTGGCCTGTACTTCAGAGAAGTAGATACCAAACAGGAGAGGATCCAGGACTGAACCCTGTGGTACTCCACTTGTCACTGGTCTGAAGTTGGATTTGGAGTCTGCTACTTTCACAGTGGGGGTTCTGTCAGTGAGCCAGTTGGCAACCCATCTTGTGACATAGGGATTTATACCTAGTTTAGTGAGTTTATCTATAATTCCAGAGTGGGGGATGGTGTTGAAAGCCTTGGCGAGATCTTGGTAGGCTGTGTGAACCACCTTTCCCTCATCTACAGCTTTGGTGACTGCTTCAAAGAAGTCTATCAAGTTTAGGAAGCATGATTTGTCTTTTACAAACCTGAACTGGGTGGGGTCCTGAGTTTGGAGATTACCAATGTCATTGTTTATAAGTTCCATGATGATACGCTCCATAGCCTTGCAGACCAGGCTCAGTAGGCTAATGGGGCAGTAGTTTCCGGGGTCTGTGGTGGCTCCCCCTTTGTGAAGTGGGATAACTGTCGCTGTGCGCCATTCTGTGGGCACATAGCCTGAGGTGAGGCTATGATTGAACATGGTACTTGGGTGGGGTGCCAGTTCGTTCTGTAGTTCATGTAGAACACAGCCTGGGATGTTGTCAGATCCCATATATGCTGTGTTCTTGGCTTTGGATAGTGTGTTTTTTACCTGTGCAGCTGTGATTACAGGAACTTTGCATTCTTCTGGTATAGAGATGGGCCCTTTAGGGGATGACAGGGGGGTAAAGTTAGCACTGAACCTATCTGCCAGGATGTTCGCAATATCAGTTGGTTCTGTATATTTAGTGCCATTGTGCTGTAACTCAGAGTAGATCTGAGTGTTGCCATTGAGAGTCTTGACATAGCTATAGAATGCTTTGTGGTTGTCTTTAGAGTCAGTGGCGATTTTGTTTTCATAACTAGCTTTGGAGGATTTTATGAGGGATCTCAGCTTCTTACTGAGGCTGAACAGGGAGTTTCTCCAATCATGGGATTTTACTCTTTTTTGAAACAGTTTCTTTCTTCTGTTGTAGAGTTTGTTTATGGCAGGGGACCACCAGATTGGCTTCCTTTTTATGGAGGATAACATCTTGGTTCTGTTAGGGATTGCACAATCCATGTACTTGTGTAAGTGCTTATAAAGTGCATTTGTGTAGGATTCAGCAGTCATACCTCTATTGTCCGTCAGCATGGGTGTCGTGAAGTTTGCCACTTCTGTCTTAAGAAGTGTGAAGTTGGCTTTGGAGACATTTTTTACTGTGGTTTCCCTAATGGGGGATGGGGGAGGAATGTGGATGTCTAGGGTGATTAGCTTGTGGTCGGATTTGACCAATGAGGAATTGACCTCTGGTGTGGAGCATCGGTTGCCCATGTTGGTAATAACCAGGTCTAGGATATTGCTGCCCCTGGTGGGGGTGTGGATAAGTTGATCCATGGCATTGGAATTTATGAATTCCAGAAAACGTTGAGCACAAGAGTTGGTACATGAGTAGTTTTCCCAGTTAATGGTAGGGCAGTTGAAATCGCCCATTATTAGGGTGTTAAGTTGTACCCTAATATTTTCCAGTGTATTAAGAAATGAGGAGTGAGAATCCTGGGGCAAGGTGGGG
Organism: Protopterus annectens; assembly: GCF_019279795.1. Taxonomy (NCBI): domain Eukaryota; kingdom Metazoa; phylum Chordata; order Ceratodontiformes; family Protopteridae; genus Protopterus; species Protopterus annectens. The sequence goes on along the minus strand of NC_056726.1, from coordinate 1,034,018,299 downwards.
GATCTGTAGCAAGCTACAATTTGGATTGCGGTCTTGCCCAGAGTTAGTTGCACTTGGATAATCTCGGATGCATTATGCTGAGCAACTAGCCTGGAGGTGTGGATATCTTTAATGAATATGGACATGCCTCCGCCATTAGTGTTTCGGTCCATTTAGGTGGCTGAAAGGTGTGGTATGAATTATAGCCTGGTAATGTAGGGGTACTCTCTGGAGCCTTGAACCAGGTCTCTGTCACTGCACAGATGTCGATGTCCTCCATTTTAAGGAGTGCCTCCAGAGAGTGCATTTTGAGGTTTAGACTTCTAGCATTGAGTAGCAATACCCTCAGATTCTTCTTTCCTGTAGCTTTTAGGGTGGTGAATTTGTCATTTGAACCTTGCCTAAAAAGGCACTATAGGGGTGGCTAGAGCCTTAGCTAGTATCCGGAATCCCAGGGGCGACAGGTGCAGGCCATCTCTGGCAAAGCATCGTGGCTTGTCGATCATGTCATCCCAGGCAGACAGATACTGGATCCCCTTAGAATGACACCAGAAGCTTAGCCAATTGTTGAAGTCAATAATTTTGTCCTTGTACTGTGGTATCATTCTGGGTGATGGCAGGATGCTACTCAGGGCTAGGGTCATACCTGCCTGGGCTACATGATTGGACAGCTCCTCCATGTCCCTTTTCATGTAGTCCAAGGAGGTACGTCTCAGGTCATTCACACCAACATGGACAATGACAGAGTCATATTTGTACTTGTTGTGGAGTGACCCGAGTGCATGCGTTATGTGGTGGATCCTGGCACCCGACAGGCAGCTGACAGTAACTTTCTCCTTGTTTAGCCTGGTGAGTGTAACATCAGTGTGGCTGACTATAGAGTCACCTATGACTAGAGTGTTGGGTACGTTGTTATGCCTTATGGGCTGTGGTTGAGTGGCACACTGAGTTTGTGGGCTATGTGTCATTTGGGTTGTATTGGGGGGTGGAGGTCGCTTGTGTTTCTGCTTTGGAGGTCCCTGTTGCTTGGGCAGGTTTTTACTGAGAGCCTCCGTGAATGTAGGTGTGTGTTTTGTGTTTCTATGTGTGTGTTTTGGTGGTGTAGGTTTTGAGGGACTATGTGCTGAGTGTGGTGTGGTGCAAGTGTTTACCCTGTCCTCTTGACTGTCTAGTCCAGTCTTGGGTGAAGAAAGCTTTGCTTCCAATTTGGCTATATAAGTGCATCTCTCACAGGTTGTAGTGTTGGGTGGTAGGAGGAGAGGGTTGTCTGTACATGAGGCAATTACTGCATTGCTCCACGATGCCCATATTCATCAGGTAGACAGGAGAAAACACCGGGAGCTGACCCTTAGACATGCCTGGATAGGTGCTTATTTGTTAAGTACTAGAAACTGTTTTCCTCAAGACAGTGAGGAAAGTTGAGTGCTGTAGTAATTTGTAGCTTATTTAGTGCTTACAATAAGTTCTGAACAAGTGCTTAGCTCAAAGAAACAGATGAGTGCTGAAACAAAAAAGTGGCTAGTTCTAAGAAACAAAATTAAGCTAGAAGGCTTCCCTCCAACACAGAAAGGCTTGGGGGCCTAGAAACCTACAAATAGTCCTGGACACAGCAAATCTATAACCAGGCTAGACTACCCACAGGAAAGGCAGGAAACAAGCTTAGAAAAATTTGTTTGTTTTTTTTTAGGTCTGGTTATAGCATTTGTGAGTTGAGTGAAATTACATAGATTGATTGCAATGGTGAGGTTATTGGCAGTAATTTTGTTCCAGTCAATGTTCACATCTCCTAGGATGTATGTCTCAAGTTTGATATTATATGAGGCCCATAGAAGTATTTCTTCAAGTGTGTTAATGCTGTTTCCAGGGAGGATATAGAGTTCTACAACACAAATGCTTTTCTGGCTATTTAGTTTGAGATTTCCTATGACTAGTTCAGTGTTGTTGAACTGTGGAATAGGATTTTGGTAGGCAGTGATGGAGAGTAGGCCAGAGTAGATTAAGGTGGTCTTGTCTAAGTACTTGAAACCCAGTGGGTAGTATTTCAGAGTCTGAAATGCTGGGTTTTAGCCATGTCTCAGAGACAGCTGCTATGTCAGGTTGGGTATGGGATAGCCAAGTGTGGAAGTGGGCTAATTTGTTTCATAGACTCTGGGTATTGATGGTCAAGATCTTGAGGTATTTAGGGTTGGTAGTATGGGTGGTAATGGGGGGAGATGGACTGCTGCTGGTACTAGGTCCTGGGTCGGGGTGTATGTCTCCTGCTAGGAATAGGCAGTTAAATGGGAATGACAGCAGGGGTTTGGACTTGCTCCTAGAATTTGGTGGGAGGTACAATAGTGCTTTGGGAATATGAAGTTTTATTGAGGAAGATATGAGTTTTAGTTTAAAGCAGAGAAGTGGGTTTGGAAGCACTAGGGAGGAGGATATAGTGTGGAAATGAGAGGTGGCAGAGTTATGATGTGTGTCAGGGGTGATGGTGGGGTGAAGAGGGGATAGGAAAGAAGGGGTAGTTTGTAAGAGGAATAGGGGGTAGCATGGTATAGAGGTATTAGGAGTAGTAGGCTAAGGGAAAGGATGAGAATGGTTTGAAGAGACATGGTGTGGTTAATGTATAATAGTGAGGAGATGAGAGTGGATTGGGTGAGACAGGGGGAGGGGACCTATGGCTAGAATAAGTGTAGGAGCATTGGGGGCGGTTGGAATTGGGGGTAGGGTAGTGGAGCAGAGTGAGCCCACAGGGTGAATGGAGCAGGTAGAGCTAAGGAGAAGGAAGAAGGCAAGACTGTGAAGAACAATAAGTAGTTAGGCAGGTAAGCTCAGAGGTAAGGAAAGTATGGAGAATGTAGCACTTGTTTACTGTAGTTGTTGTATGCATCACATAACACAAGTCTCCACCCAAATTCCTAGTAAGCATAACAGCATATTTAACAGCAAACAGTTTATGTAGTAAAGTAGTAAAAGCAGTCACAGCTTCAGTTAGTCCCTTAGACTATTGTGAGCATAACAGCATATGTAACAGTAAACAGTTTCTGTAGCAAAAGCAATCACTACGTCAGTTAGATCCCTAGACTACATAAAGTTATCTAAGTACTTCAGTTGGAAAACATAAACATGCCTGTTAAACCAGGTGCACCACAAACATTTGAGAAGAGCTTAAACACTTGCAGGCACTTACTTGCAGGTGTGCACACTGAAAAGGGTCTGGGGAAGCTTCCTCACCACAAGCAGACCAAATGATAACTTTCAAAATGGTGCCACTCAAGGAGACCCACTAATATAGACTAGTTAATGTGCATGGGGAAGGAGGGAGATACAAAACGGAGGAAGGTATAAACAGAAAAAGCAGGTAGAGATCTGGCCCGCCCCCTCACAGAAGACTGCAAAGAAAAGCAATCAGCATAAGAAGTGGAGGCCTTGAAGCTGAAGTGTAAGCAAGGAAGAGGTAGAAGCAGGATATTAGGAGGGTAACAAGGACGAGGTAGAAGCAGGACATTAGGAGTGTAACAAGGAAGAGGTAGAAGCAGGACATTTGGAGTGTAACAAGGAAGAGGTAGAAGCAGGACATTAGGAGTGTAACAAGGAAGAGGTAGAAGCAGGACATTAGGAGTGTAACAAGGAAGAGGTAGAAGCAGGACATTAGGAGTGTAACAAGGAAGAGGTAGAAGCAGGACATTAGGAGTGTAACAAGGAAGAGGTAGAAGCAGGACATTAGGAGTGTAACAAGGAAAAGGTAGAAGCAGGACATTAGGAGTGTAACAAGGAAGAGGTAGAAGCAGGACATTAGGAATGTAACAAGGAAGAGGTAGAAGCAGGAAATTAGGAGCGTAACAAGGACAAGGTAGAAGCAGGACATTAGGAATGTAACAAGGAAGAGGTAGAAGCAGGACATTAGGAGTGTAACAAGTATGAGGTAGAAGCAGGACATCAGGAGTGTAACAAGGAAGAGGTAGAAGCAGGACATTAGGAGTGTAACAAGGAAAAGGTAGAAGCAGGACATTAGGAGTGTAACAAGTATGAGGTAGAAGCAGGACATTTGGAGTGTAACAAGGAAGAGGTAGAAGCAGGAAATTATGAGTGTAACTAGGAAGAGGTAGAAGCAGGACATTAGGAGTGTAAGCAGTTAGTTGCAGAAACACTACTTTATGGCCTTGGTGTGCAACTAATGCAAAGGAAGGTAAATCTATCTGGGGACAAAATACACCAAGTACATGGTACTTGCCTTACTTTACAAGTATTCAGTGTGTAGGCAGATCTATTTGGGACAAGATACAGCAAGTATATTGTTAAGTTATGCTACCCAGTGGCAATAGACAAAGCTATAGTTGCCGGGGGGGGGGACTCTTGCAGGTGTGCACGCCGGCCACAATGATGTTTAAAAAATAACTTGTAAAAGTAACAAATGTGCTGTAAAAGGAAATGTAAATAACCAGTCACAATGTTTAAAACATAACTGTTAAGGACCACATCTGCTAATAACAAGAACTGTAAATATCCAGTCACCTATGCAGACTTGTCTGGTAGGTATCCTTAGTAAAAAGTGTTATTCTTGGCTTGCAATAACTGTAGGGAGAAACCAGACCGTAGCAGTGGTTTTATCTTGCAATGTTGCAGTTGCTGGGGGGAGTATGCAAGCTGCAATGATGCAGGTAGACCAAGTGTGCTATGCAAACTTGTCTGATAGGTATCCTTATTAGAAAGTGTTATTCTTGGCTTGCAATAACTGTAAGGAGAAACTGGACCATAGCAGTGGTTTTATCTGGCAATGTTGCAGTTGCTGGGGGGGGGGGTCAAGCTGCGATGATGCACGTAGACCAAGTGTGTTGCAGGTGTGCACACTGAAAAGGGTCTGCGGAAGCTTCCTCACCACAAGCAGGCCAAAAGATAACATAGAAGGAGCTGGAGTGTCAGTATATTTGTGGAAACAGACTACATCTTCCATCATGAAAAATTTACTGAAGACTGTAGCCTGGAGTTACTGGATTCAGAGCTGAAGTACATGAAGTTAAAAAATACCATGAGAAGAGCAAAGTTTATGTAGGGAAAACAGAACGTAACTAAAATTATGGAGGAAGATAATGAGTAAGATATTCTTATTACTTTTTAATCTTATTTTGAGCTAAATGCTCTTTAATATAGAGTAAGTAAGTATAACTAGGAGAAGAGATTATACATCAATTACTAGTATCATGCAGTTCCATTAGCACTGTGGAATAATGCCTTAACTAAAACAAAAGCAAACTGAGACTGAGAATCTATTCCAGCACCTGCTGGAGCTGTTGTGGGAATGGAGAGGAGTGATGTATCCGAGCTGGATCAGCTCCTCTTGGGAAGAGACTTATGAGAACAAGCCTGCGGTGCACATTCCCATGGCTGAATCCCTCAAGGGGACTGTACAACACATAAGTGCTTGCTTCGAAAGGGACAGGCTAGACCTGAGGGCTTACGTCACTCATGGAAGAGAGTGCCATGCTGTTGCTGTTGTACTTTGCATACCAAACCCAACCCATGTTACTGGGTATGTAGAGTGGGGAAAGCAACACACATAGAAACAAAAAAATTAACAACTCTTGATGGTGCCTAAATGACAAACCCTCTTAGTTGGTTTTCAACCTGGTGAATGGGGAGTGAATGGTTCAGTAGGGAGGGTGGGTCTTCTGGTCAGCAGAGGTAAAAAGTCTAAAAGAATGTTTATGTCAAAGCATTATAAGACCCTCATAAATATATAAAACTCTGAAACTGCAAACTCACAAACAAATAACAGAAAGGCTCCACTGAAGAATAGTAAGTGTACACAAATTTATTGAATCACTTTTCATTCAAGTACCATACAGAACATCAGACTAAACAGATTTAAAATACAAAGCTTCTTTTATAACAATTCAAACTTCTCATGTGATGTATTTTTGACCTATAATCAAGCTCAGCTTCTTAACTGCATTTAAATGCTTGGGCTAAATAAACTACTAATTTAGAATTACAGTTAAGTTTCTTGTTTAACTTGTATTTTTGTCTAACCATGAATGTTTGATCCATGTCTATGTGTTTACAGTAGGGACAACATTCACATCTGTACATCCCTTGTAACCTAGTATTAGTCATTTTCTTGTGCTCCAATAGGTTTTTTAAATTGTGTCCTCTTTTAAAGATTACCTGTGGGTGTTTATCTATTTTTGTACAAAATTGGGGTTCACCCATTATAAAGGACCAGTTTTTTACATAAAATTTCCCTTATACTGTATACAACAACACGGTCACTATTCAGCATGGATACACACAGTATTAGGGAAATCTTATGTAAAAAATGGTCCCTAATAATGGGTGAACCCCAGTTTTGTACAAAAAGATGAACACCCACATGTAATCTTTAAAAGAGGACACAATTTAAAAAGCCTACTGGAGCACAAGAAACGGACTAATACTAGGCTACAAAGGATGTTCAGATGTGAGTTTTGTCCCTACTGTAAACACATAGACATGGATCAAACATTCATGGTTAGACAACAAAAATACAAGTTAAATAAGGAACTTAACTGTAATTTTAAATTAGTAGTTTATTTAGCCCAATGCCAACAATGCCTGGCGTTTTATGTCAGGAAGACTGATAGGAAATTAAAAGAGCGGCTATATGAACATATATACAGCATCAATAGGGCTAAACAGAAAATGCTCTGGCTAAGCACATAGTAGAATCTGAGAACCACAGTTTTAAATTTAGAGGTATTGATTAAGTTGAACCTGGTAACAGAGGGGGTCCTGTTTCTTTGTTGTTGGAGAAATTAGAGCTGATATGGCAAATCAGACTGAATGCTTTTACATATCCAGGCTTGAATGAAGCTTGTTCTATCACCTGTTTATTAAAACTTAGAAGCTTGCTAAAATAGACAGATCAAACTTTAGTTTTTAAGGAACATTTTAAGAAGGAATGTATGTTGTTTTATATGTTGTCACTATTATTGTGTAAATGTGTGCACATTTTGTTTTAAACTAGCACATTTTAAACTAGTGCACTTATTTATAGGATTCTTTAGGAACAAAGAAATGCAAGAAAGATTCTGAATGTATAGGGTTAAGTCTAACTTAAGCATTTAAAAGTAATTAAGAAGCTGAGCTTGATTATAGGTCAAAATACATCACATGGCAAGTTTGAATTGTTATAAAAGAAGGTTTGTACTTTAAATCTGTTTATTCTGATGAAGTTCTGTACGTACTTGAATGAAAAGAGCTTCAATAAATTTGTGGACACTACTATTGTTCAGTGAAGCCTTTCTGACACTTATAAAGATGCTAGCCCACAGTTGTTAGTTGGGAGACAAAACTGAGGCAAGAATACTAGTCAGATGTTATTGGCCAGGCATAATGAAAGAGAGAAAACATCTTTGCTTCCAGTGTAGAATGCCAGAAAATTGCACCCCATCCTATGTATATAAGTCCCTTGATCCCAATGCTCAGAAGCATAGTTACGGCAGGGCAAAAGGGCAACGACCCGAGGCATGATGTGTAAGGGGGCATGGTCAGCCGATACCAATTGCAATTTAATGTGTACCAGCTTTTCCAATCAAACCTGAGAGATGTAGTGCTCTCTGTTTAGTTTAAACTGCAGAAACTGTTTGCTGCATTGTAACAAGCAGTTTGCTAAAGTTTAAAGCATTTCTTTTTTTTAAGTATATCCTGAGTGCTGTAGCATGGTGTGGACAGTATAAACTATAGCAACTACTTGCAGTTTGCTATAGTTTAAACTTTTTAAGTAAATCCTGTGCACTGTCAAAGTCAAGTCAAAGGAAACTTTATTGTCATTTAGATCTGTACATAGTGCAGCTAAACTAAATTACTTAGCTTTTTTCCCAGTGCAAGAAACATACCTACATACAGTTAATATTTAGTAATACTAGGACAGACACTTACAGACATTACATCTATAAAAATGTGCCATTTAGGATATTGCACAAGTAGATATTGCACAAACTTGAATTTTCACATTAACAGGTAGCACTCCATCCAGAATATAAACTGTAGTCATTGCTTGCTACATTGTATCATGCAGTTTGCTACAGTTTAAAATATTTTTTAAATGAAATCTGAGCACTACAGTGCTCCATGAGGGGTATAAACTGTAGCAACTGCTTGCAAGGACTTTGCTACAATGTAAATGAAAAAAAAATATTTTTTTAAGTAAATGGCAGGAAGGAGAAGGGTTGGGGCATGATGCAGAAGGAAAGCAGGAGCTGACTGGCTCCTGTGTCAGGAGGGTGAAGGCATACGTCAGACCATCTTACTGGTGTCAATAGAAGGAGCAGGCGGGTGAAGCCATACGTCTGACCATCTTATTGGTGTCAATACAAGGAGCAGGCGGGTGAAGGCATACGTCCGACCATCTTATTGGTGTCAATACAAGGAGCAGGCGGGTGAAGGCATACGTCCGACCATCTTATTGGTGTCAATACAAGGAGCTGGCCTACTGGACTATTTTTTTTTTCTATTCACTGGGGGGGAGATTTCATGAATTGGCTACTGTACTGGACATTGGCTTCCTCCTACAACTTTATGTGTACAGAAGTCCTTTTCTTTTTTCTTTTTTGCTCTTCACTTAAAGAGTTTAGGGGGTGGGGTGAAACTTCTTGGAACCAGCACAGGGCAATAGTTGAACCAGCTATGCCTCTGCCAATGCCCATCGTAGAAGTACCATTTGAGCATACTGCTATGAACACCCACACATGGCAACACTAAATCCACATATGCGGAGGCCCTTAACTGTATCATGCCCAAGCAACAAGGACCTCTGAAGCTAAAACGCAAACACCAATCACAACCAAAGTGTCACATAGCTCACAACACCAGTGTGCCACCCAGCAACAGCCCCTAAGGCAAGACAATGTACCTAACACTTTAGTCATAGGTGACTCTATAGTCAGGCACACTGATGTCCCACTCACCAGGCTGAACAAGGAGAAAATTACAGTGAGCTGCTTGTCGCGTGCCAGGATCTGCCACTTAACTCATGCACTCAAGTCACTCCACAACAAGTACAAATATGACTCTGTCATTGTCCATGCTGGAGTGAATGACTTGAGACTTACCTCCCTGGACTACATGAAAAAAGACATGGAAGAGCTCTCGGATCATGTGGCCCAGGCAGGTATGACCCTAGCCCTGAGTAGCATCCTGCCTTCACCCAGAATGATACCACAATATAAGGACAAAATGACTGACTTCAACAATTGGCTAAGCTTCTGGTGTCATTCAAAGGGGATCCAGTATCTGTCTGCCTGTGATGACATGATCGACAGACCACAATGCTTTACCAGAGATGGTCTGCACCTGTCACCCCTGGGATTCAGGTTACTGGCAAAGCCTATTGCCACCCCTATAGTGCCTATTTTGGCAAAAGTCAAAGTACAAAACCACCACCATAACAGGAAAAAGCATGCAAAATCTGAAGGTAATGCTACTCAATGCTAGAAGTCTAAACCACAAAATGCACTCTCTCGAGGCACTCCTAAAAATGGAGAACATTGATATCTGTGCAGTAACTGAGACCTGGTTCAAGGCTCCAGAGAGCACCCCTGCAATACCAGGCTACAACCCTTACCACACTTTTCGGCCCACAAACCAGGATCAAAACACTAAAGGTGGAGAAGTGTCCATATTCACAAAGGATATTCACACCACCAGGTTAGTTGCCCAACACAATGCATCTGAAATTCTTCAGGTGCAACTAACACTAGGTAAAACTGCAATCCAAATTTTAGCTTGCTACAGATCCCCCACAATGCCCCAAGATTCTCACTACACCTTTCTAAACATACTGGAAAACATTAATATACAAGCAAACACCTTAACACTGGGTGATTTCAACTACCCTGCCATTAACTGGGAAACTACTCATGTACCAACACCTTTGCCCAATGGTGCTTGGAATTCATAAATTCCAATGCTCTGGATCAACTAATCCATAGTCCCACCAGGGGCTCCAGTATCCTAGACCTGGTCATTACCAACATGGGAAACCGATGCTCCATACCTATGGTCACTCCCTTATTGGTCAGATCAGACCATAAGCTAATCCTCCTTAACATACACATCCCACCCCCCAGTAAGGAAACCTCCATAAAAAAACTTCTCCAAAGCCAACTTCATGCTACTCAAGTCAGAAGTTATAAACTTCATGACACCCATGCAGACAGTAACTGAAAGTTCGACTGCTGAGTCCTACACTAAGGCACTGTATGAGCACATCCACTCATGCATGAATCATGCCATCCCAAATAGAACCAAGATGCTCTCCTCCAAAAAAAGAAGCCAATCTGGTGGTCCCCTGCCATAAACAAACTTTACAAAAAAGGAAGAAACTGTTGCAGAAAAGAGGAAAATCCCAGGATGCAAAAAACTCCCTTACCAGCCTCAGTAAGAAGCTGAGAACCCTCATAAAATCCTCCAAAGCTAGTTACGAAAATAAAATTGCCAAAGATTCCAAAGACATCCACAAGGCATTCTATAACTATGTCAAGAATCTAAATGGCAATGCTCAGATCTGATCTGAGCTACAACAGAATGGCATTAAATATACTGATCCCAAGGATATTGCCAATATCCTGGCAGATCGATTCAGTGCCAACTTCACCCCCCTCTCACCCCCTAAATGGCCCATCTCAATACCGGAAGATTTCCAAATTTCGGGAATAATGGCCACACAGGTAAAAAACGCAGTCTCCAAAGCTAAGAATACAGCATCCATGGGACCAGATGACATCCTGGGCTGTATACTACATGAACTACAAAATGAACTGGCACCTCACCTAAGTGTCATGTTTAATCATACCCTCACCTCAGGCTTCATGCCCACTGAGTGGTGCACAGCTACAGTTATCCCACTCCACAAGGGGGGATCCAATTTGGATCCTGGGAACTACCGCCCCATCAGTCTGACGAACCTGATCTGCCAGATCATGGAACATATTATCATGGAACTTATAAACAAAGACATTAACAACATTAAAACACTGGCCCCCATCTAGTTTGGGTTCGTAAAGGGACGATCTTGTCTCCTGAACCTGATTGACTTCTTCGAGTCAGTCTCCAGAGCCGTGGACGAGGGTAAGGCAGTCCACACAGTCTATCTGGACCATGCGAAGGCCTTTGACACCATCTCCTACTTTCGAATCATAGATAAATTTACTAAGCTGGGCATTAATCCCTACGTCATTTGATGGGTTGCCAACTGGCTTACTGACAGAACCCACACTGTAAAAGTAGCTGACTCCAAATCCAGCTCCAGACAAGTGACAAGTGGAGTACCTCGGGGTTCAATCCTGGGACCTCTCTTGTTTGGCATCTACTTCTCTGAAGTACAGGCCAACACTAAGGGACTTTGGCTAACAAAGTTCACAGATGACTGCAAACTGGAAGCCATTATTGAATCCCCAAGTGATGTCGATACTCTACAAAAGGGCCTTACAGAAACAGATGCTAGGTGCCAGAGCCATGGGCTCAAGCTCAATGCCAAGAAATGTATAGTTATCTGCTTTGGGAAAAAACATGTACCCGTGAATTACCACATAGGTGGCAGTACACTAAACACCAAAAGTGTGATAAGAGACTTAGGGACACATGTAGACAGTGGTCCTACCTTCAATAACCACATCGCCACAACAGTCAGGAAATCCTTCTATGTGGCACACCTCATCACTAAGGGCTTTTCATCCAGAAAAAAGGAGGTCATTGTCCCACTCTACTCATCCCTCATTAGACCCATTATAGAATACAACACCCCATTGGGTATGTACCTCTCAGGACATCTGCAACAACTGGAAAGGCTGCAGAAATACCTCACTAAAAGAATCACAGGCCTAAAGCAGATGCCCTATGCTGACCGCCTTAAAAAACTCCAGCTATACTCTGTCACATATTGTCTACTCTGAGGCGATCTCTGCTTAACATACAAGGCCATGTCAAACCCAGAGCTGTTGGACATGCTACCCTTAAAGAAATCCCAATCCCTCAGAGCCACACACTCCAGGGATCTAAACCTTGTCATCACAATAAACAAAACATGCTGGAGGGATAGGTTCCTGACCCAGAGACTCTGCATACTCTGGAATAGACTGCCCATACATGTCAAGCAGAGAACCTCTTTGGCCCTCTTCAAAGGAACCTTGATGATTGGATGGGAGAAAGGAAATTCACCCCAGGGATCACTTCAGTCGCCCTGCTAGACAGTGGTCCAGGGAAGTAAATAGAGTGGGAAGAAATAGCCAGGGAATTGTTATGACTAGGCTTCTATAGGCCCTAGGGCTGATAGCCTAGTAACAACCTATGAATTTATGAACCTATAATGGACTATGTTACCAAGTTTTTAAATGCAATGCCAGTATGCAAGCTAATGAGGCAGCCTTAGTCAGAGAACTTGTACTGTTATTGACTTTAGTTGGAGAACTGCTACTGATATTTTCCAGAGCATGTATTCCTTAAGTGCTATTTAATGAATGAGGCACTGCCTTTATATCTACCATCTGTTATCTGATGGGATAAAAGAAAGGTTTAATAAAACACTGAAATCCATACTAACGAAAGATACCATCTGAAAATGTAAGAGCACACCTTGGTAGTTTTTGGGTTAGATAAATGTTGGTGAAGCCCATATTAAGGGACTACATGCAGACAGTCCGTGAAATGCAACAAGAAGTTTATAATAACACCTGACTCAGAGAATTACCCCAGGAGATCAAGATATGGGTGGTAGGGCACTGCACAGAAAACAAATGTCTGATCAAATGGTAGTTGCCATTTAAGGTGATAGAAAGGATCATGTAGTAACTTTCAAATTTAGATGTAAATTAAACAGAATGATAGAGCAAATCTATCACATTACTGTGCTGAAGCCATGGGAGGAACAATAGAATCCTGCAGAGAGTTTACTAGCAGAAGATTTTTGCAGTAATGGCCAGGGACTCTCGCTCTGAAGTACAGTTACAGGGGTACTTCTCAAAAGTACAAAATCAGGAAATAATAAATTTTCTTTTAAGAAAATAAAAATGTATTTTCAGAAATGCCTCAAAGAACTTAACTGAGGGGGGCGTGGCCAAGATGTGCCCATTATAGCAGCAGTTCTACTCAGCTCTGTCTATAAAATATTTGTGTGATAGGAATTATTGGCTAAAACTTATTTGAGAAGGTTAATTTCTTCATTAACTAAATCTTCTTATAGAGATCTATGACCTCATATAAAAAAATTTAAGACATTCAGTGATTTTCCTGTCAAAAATACTCTGGATTTATTATCTCCTCATCAGCAGTGGAATGGCTACTTCAAAATCAGCACACCAAGAAACTTCTCTTAGAAAGGATTTACAAGCATTGCTAACTAACGTACAGGATTTATCTACCAAACTGGATAAAATGGATCTAAAACTGGATATATTTAAAAAAGACTGTACCAAACAAATGGAAAAGATTCATGAATACCTTCAAATACAAAAAACTCAAATGTCAGATTTTTAACTAGCACTTAATGACACTGACAGCAGAGTACATAAAGAAGAAACAAATATAGAGTACTTATTGAAGCAAAATATATTTTTTAAAATCTAAAGTGGATGATCTGGAGAACCGGTCTCGCAGGAATAATATCAGAATATTTGGTTTACCTGATAATACAGAAGACAATAATCTACCCAAATTCCTAACATCTTGGATACAAGAAGTCTTAGACCTGCCAGAATCCTTGTCATATGGCATTGAGAGGGCTCACAGATCCTTGACTACATCTAAAACAAGTAAGAATAATTCATCTAAATCAGTAATAGTGAGGTATTTATCAACATATGACAAAGAACTAGTTCTTAAAACAGCCTGGGCAAAAGCTGAAATTAAATTAAATCAAAACATCATCCGTTTTGACAATGACTATTCTCCACTAGTAATAACAAAAATAAAACAATTCTTACCATTAATTAAGGAACTTAAAAAGGCACAAATAAAAACTCATCTACTATTCCCTGCTAGACTTAAAATCTTCTTGCAAGATGACATCAAAACATTTGAAGAACTGGATACTGCCCTTACTTTCATAAAATCTAATAACATTATTGAAAAATTAGATGAAATGGATTGGGCAAGTGCAAGTCTTAAAAGATTAGCAGAAAATGACAGTTGGAAAACATTGGAAAAGAAGAAAAAGTTCAAAAAATAATAATTTTCTTTTCAACTAGAAACTCTAAATATAAATCTAGTGACTTGTGAATAAAACAATGTCTTCATACCCATGTAAGTGCACAACTTTAAATACTATGTTATTTTAGTATATGTGTCTTTAAGTCTATGTTAGTAAGTCATTTATATGCATATAATACCATTTGTTTATTATAGTTATGTTTATAATTGTTTAGTCATATATGATTCCAAAATAGAATATAATCTAAGTATTTTTTCTTTCTCTTTCTTCTTTATTTTTTTTGTTCTTTCTCTTTCTCTTTCTAATAGTGTCTCTATTGTGTATTGTGTTTAGAAGTAATGTTTCATAATAATTTGCTCTATTGGGATACTTATGATCTAATATATTAACTAGATAAATTGAATGCAACTATAATATAAAATGGGGTTAATTGAAGGGAGCAACACTGAGAATAACATTTAAACTGACAGCTTATAAGAAGGTATGAAACCTGGATTACTGGCCTTATGTTATTTCAGAACAAGAAATATGGCAGGATGGTCTTGATGTTGCTTAGGCTGCACTGTACTTTAACTTCATGATGTGTTTTGTGGGTTTAAAAGTGCAGTTGATCTGCAATTTTCTCAATTCATGAACAGTGGGGCTTACGGCAGCCTCAGTTTGATAGAAAAGCTTTTGAACTGTACATATATGGGTCTGTAATTTGAAAGACATAATTAATAGTATTGCAATCATAATGCAAAACAGTTTGTGTCGCGCTCATCTCTCAAGAAGTGATTCCAAAGGAAAACACACTTACAGTTCCCGCTTATTTCAAGAACAGTCTTTTTTTTTTTTCTCTCTCTCTCTTCTCTCTTCACCAAGAAGTCGGCTCAAGCAGAAACTTTTCCTCAATAGAGCACGAAGCAGCTGAATGACATCACTCAAGTCTGTGCGACCAAATATCTGATCTTTGAACCCATGGGAGCGTCGCACAGACAAAATGGAATGTTAAAACGCAGTTTACCTGCAATGAGGTTTTAAAGTACTTTAAAGCACTCCACAAACATTCAAAACATTATTATTTCAACTTTTATTCTTATTTTTTGCTACAATTAATAGTAAGAAAGGATAAGGAAAATATATGTGTATGTATGAGTGGTTGTGTGTGTGTGTGTGTGTGTGTGTGTGTGTGTGTGTGTATATATATATATATATATATATATATATATATATATATATATATACGTAGATGTATGTGCGTATGTATGTATGTGTGTATGTATTTATGTATCTATGTATATGTAATCATATGAGGGTATCTATATATGTTTGTATGTACATGTACATTTATATCTATACACTGTGTTAAATGAAAATTGTTTAAAAAAAGGGGAGGAAGGGGGCGGGAGGGGAAGGAAAAAAGGAAAGAATGATTTAAATGAAAAGACACACTTTTTATCAACATTTTGACATGTACATGGGTATATAATATTATTACTGAATTGTACAAGCAATAACCACACTGACATTGTAACACAATGCAAATTTTGTAAAAAATGTTGACCTCATATTGAATACACATTTAGTTAGATTACTGCATGCACCTTCAGTTATAGCTGAATTTTTCTCTTACATGTAGTATGGAAAACAAAACTGTAAATATCTTTATTATTAGATGGTAGACAGCAAAGGCAACTGACCTCCTTACACTCTGTTAGTAGAAATTGCCACCTAGTGAACTTATTACATAAAGTTTCTAATGAGATAAAATGGTGTCACAATATATATACTTCTAAGTGATCTTTAGTTAACATTTTTTCTTGCATATTGAAATAACAATATATCCATTGTAGAAGTGTATATAATGAAAATAAGTTAAAATACAGAATAAAGAATTTATTTATCTGTTTTTTTTAAAATATATATATATATATATATATATATATATATATATATATATATATATATATATTCATAAGCCTAGATAGTCTGTATCTAATCTAATATCATTAATAAGGAAATTGTTTAAACAATACATAATTTTAATGACAAATACATCATATAGACTATCATTTAACAATATAAAAGAGTCATTTTACAGACAGATATCATTCTTCTTTGAAGTATACTATTAGATTTGTTTTTCTTTTCATTATTTTATAGTTATTACTTATGAGAAACAATCTTATAATTAGCTTAAATCTTTATGGATAAGTTACATAGAATGTACAAAACTTGCAGTATGTTATAACAATATGGTTTAAAACTTCAGCTATATAAAGTGATGAGCTTTTTATTTTAGTAATTATAGTATTCCTAGTTACAAGTAAAGATTGACAGTAGCTTGAGTTCTGTTGCTATTGGAAAGGACAATAATTTGAGTAGTTATCCTACTCAAATTAGGGGTTTTCAACTCCAGAATGGAGAGTGTTAGTTATGTTATATTAAAGTTATGTTTTAATAATTTGATACAATCTTTTCTGATGTTCACAATAACATGTTGTAATATCTCACAGTATAATATTGATTTATTACTAAGGTTTTCTATATTATCAACACGATGACAAATTACTGAATAACTATGTACACACCAAACATAAATACAAATGTTTCTTTTTAAAGGCATTTCAATTAATATCAATGGTCTAAATGATCCCTGCAAAAGAAGAGGTTTAAACAAATACCTTAAAACACATAAATCACACCTTGTCTTTTTACAAGAAACACACTTGGTATCTTCAGATATTGATATTTTAAACTCCAAGCATTTTTCAATTCTAGCTAGCACGGAACATAATGAAAAAAAAAGAGGGTAGCTATTTTATGGAGTAATTTCCTTCCTGTACCTAAAATATTGGAAGTATACAAAGACAGTAAAGGGATGTTTTGTTCAGTCACAATAGAATTATATAAGAAAATATATACTCTAATAAACATATATTGGATACCAGGTATAGGATCAAATACAGTAAAACAGCATTTAAACAAAATTGTAAGCTTAGCTAAAGGTAGCATTGTAATTGCAGGTGATTTTAATTGTATTTTGAATTATACAGATACTAGCACTACAGTTACAAGGAAAATTTCCACCTCTGCAAAATTATTAAAAGACTTTGCAGATTTATTTTTATTAAAGGACATAAACATGTTTGCAGAACCAGACTCACTCCCATATACCCATTATTCTTATAGACACAAAAATTCAAGAATTGACAGAGTTTTGATCTCAAATTAGTTATCAGATGATCTTGTAAAAGTAAAAGTCATCTCATGTCCCATATCTGATCACAACTCGATTACCTTTGAACTATTAACTAAGAAAATATACAATATTACAATCAGAAGGATACCAGCTTACATACAAAAAATGAAAGAATTTAAGGAATTTCTATTATTAGAGATACAAGACTTTATTACTCTAAATAATACTGGAGAAACTTTAGAAATATATATATATGGGATGCTTTAAAAGCATACTTATATGGAAGAGTACTTACATGATAGAATAATAAAAGAAAATCCTGGGATAAGGATTTATTAGACATACAACGTAAACTGGACAAGTTAAAACTTAACACTGAGAGAAATAACGTAGGAAAAAATAAAGAAAAATAAATAAACTAAATAATAAATATTTGGAGATTTTAAATCACAAAACAATGATTAACATAAAGAAATTTAAATTTATAAACTTTTCAACTAATCCTAGATCTCTAAATATCTTAGCAAACAAAACTAAAAGACTTAAAGAATTCAATCATATCAAAGAGATTTATTCTCCGAAAAAGTGAAAACTAGTTTCAGAACTACAAAATATCTTTTCTGAATTCAAAGATTTTTTTATAAAATTAATCAGAAATTACAAAAGGTAAACCCTAAAGACTATGTTAAGTCTTTCATATCTAAATACATTAAAAATAGATTATCACATGAACAATCTATTAATATAGATAAGATAATATCTTTTAAAGATGTACAAAATCAAATAACAAAACTTAAATCAAACAAAGCACCCAGAAATTATGGTATTACACCAGAAATATATAAGATTCTTCCAAAATCGGTACTGAACTTATTACACAAAGTTTTTAATTTATCCCAAAATAACACAATTATTCCCCCATCATGGAAATATACTTTTATTACTCCATAGGTTCATAGGTTGGTACTAGACTATCAGCTCTAGGGCCTATACAAGCCTAGCCATAACAATTCCCTGGCTATTTCTTCCCACACTATTTACTTCCCTGGACCCCTGTCTAGCAGGGTGACTGACATGATCCCCAGGGTGAATTTCCTTTCTCCCATCCAATCGTCAAGGTTCCTTTTGAAGAGGACCAAAGAGGCACTCTGCTTGACATGTATGGGCAATCTCTTCCAGAGTCTGGGGAGTCTCTGGGTCAGGAACCTATCCTTCCAGCATGTTTTGTTTATTGTGATGACAAGGTTTAGATCCCTGGAGCATGTGGCTCTGAGGGATTGGGATTTCTTTAAGTGTAGCATGTCCAACAGCTCTGGGTTTGACATGGCCTTGTATGTTAAGCAGAGATCACCTCTGAGTAGACGAGAAATAATTAAAACAAATAAAGATCCCACCAAATGTTCTTCATATAGACCAATCTCTTTATTAAATGCTGACTACAAAATGTTCATGTCCATATATGCGGAAAGGATTACGAATTTTTTTACCATCCCTAGTTAACGAAGACCAAACTGGTTTTATAGTCAACAGAAATACTTATGTTAAAAGAACAATTACTTTGATAGATGCTGCAAAAACATTAAATAGAAAATTAACCCTAATAACCTTAGACATAAACTGTACCTTTGATTCAGTTAATTGGGATTACCTATTCATACTCTTAGAAGAGGTGAATTTCTCGAATAATTTTACAAACCTTATATTCATATAAAGATAGTCGAGCTTATATTAAAATTGGTACCACAATTTCTGAGAAAATACCTATTATAAAGGGAACTAGACAAGGATGTCCCTTGTCACCCCTATTATTTACACTAGTTATGGAACCATGGGCCAACTTAATAAGGGATGATGAATGAATTGAAGGTTTCAAGTTGAATTCTACTACTTCTTCTAAACTACAATTATTTGCTGATGACATTTTAATAACTTTGGAAGAAAATAATAAATCTATCCCAGCAGTATTTGACAATATTATGAAGTTTCAAAAAATAGCAGGTCTAACTTTTAACAATAATAAAACCAAGATATTTCTTGGTAATATAGAAGGAATTACAATTCCTCAGAAATACAAAAAATATATCCCTCAGAATAATCAAATAACATATTTAGGAATAGTAATTACAAATAATATCAAAGATATTGCTCAAGTAAACTATAGTAACTAACTAGCATAGAAGATTTAATAAATAAATGGAATAGACTATTATTTACTATGGAAGAAAGACTGTCAATCATCAAAATGATTATCCTCCCTAAAATACTTTACATAATTCAATCGTTGTCTTTATTTCCTTTCAAAATGATAATCAAAAAATTCAATACATTAATGATTAAATTATTTTGGCATCCTAATAAGCCTAGAATTGCTTTAAATTACCACATGTATGATTGGACAAAAGGAGGTATACATTTTCCAAATTTGGAATTATATACAATATCCTCAATTATTAAAACTATTTCCCTCTTAATTAACAACAACTATTCTTCTAAATGGAAATTATACTTAACTTTATTATGCTGGGATTCTACTATCTTGCTAAATAGTCAAAAAACATTAATAATAAAGAACTCTATCCTATGGATGATAACATATTTTTTATAACACAATCAATTAAATCATATAAATAAAACTATAAGCTAACTCTTTTTAAAACATTTAGAAATTATATCTTTAAGTTTACAAATTATAAAGTCTGGTTCTTTCTTCTTTATCCAATATCCTTCACTCAAGGCCTTATACTCTCAACAGATCTCACAAACATGTTAATTTTCAAAGAGAGAAGTTTAATTTATTTGTCTCAACTAATGAGAAAGGACATAATTAAGTCTTTAGAGGATCTGAAAAATGAATTTAAAATAGAAAACATATATTGGTTAAATTTACAAGAATGTAGACATTTATCAAATGCTTTAGACTTAATGATTTGAGATTTACTACAATCTATACCAAAATAATATAATTTCTAATTACAAGCACTCAAAATGCAAATATTGCTAATATTACATTATCACATATTTGTAAAATATTAAGAGATGAAATAAATCAACATCCTCGAAAATATTGGGACTACTTTAATACAATTAATTCTCATCTTCCCAATGATCTAGATACACTTAATATTTTAGAATCAGCTTATAAAACTACATCTTCTTTAAAGTGGAGAATTTATACTTGGAAATGTATGCATAGATCCTTCATTACACCACATATCATTAACAAATTCAACAAGAACATAAACGTGTTGGAGATGTAAAAAGATATTGAAAGCTGACTGGTCACATATGTTCTATGATTGCATACTATTAACAAAATATTGGGAAGATATAAATTGTTCTTACAAGGCTTGTTGACAGATAACTTTATGTTAACTAAGTCTTTAATATTATTTAACACTCCAATGCATCAATGTGTTAATAAAATGAAATATCCAATAATATGGACAGTACTGTCTGTAGCAAGGAAAATAATAACAATCAATTGGAAATCTGATTCTCCTCCATCATTTCGATAATTTAAAATACTTCTCACTGAAGTCTACAATCTAGAGCTATTGACTATCAAGTCAAGAACAAATAAAAACATAAACAGAATAAGTTTGTGGAAAAAATTATTTGATTTGCTAGAAAAATATTAACTGTGAAAAACATATTTATTAAAATCTGATATACATGTGAGTGTCATTGTAAATAGTTATGTTCCTTTGTTAGTTATAAATTGTTTAACTTTTGTATTGAATATACTTGAACATCTTTTGTATTTAGTTCTTTTATTAAAAATTCAATAAAGTTGTTTTAAAAAAAAAGAACTTAACTGATAGAACAAAACAGAGACAGCATCTGGAAAGGAGTTCAGATGAAGACCTTACTAGGTGTCAAATTCACAAAGCAATTTGGAAGAGAGTAAGTCCAAATGATGCTTAAAGAAGGTATGAAAAAAGTCACCGAAACAGAATGCCTGGCATAGCATATTTCTGCAAGCTCCTACTCCTGATGAAAGTGTTAGATTATGTAATGACTTTAGGAAACTGAATAACATTTTAAAATTTGATAGGCATCATTTGCCCTGATTTGATATGGTAGCTGTAGCATAGCCCAGATCAAAGCCTGCTACTTCTGGAACTGCTTGTAGTTGTTTATTTGTTCAGAGCATGTTTTCCAGGCCATCTTATATTGCAAGGGCCCTATCTGCACGTTTGTGAGAGAATTGGGCTAACTGGGATCTGTCTGGTAAAGGGAGGCCGGTCTAGGGCTTGGAATAAGCATGCTCACTGGTCCTTTTGAATCTTTTAAAATGTTTTTAAGTTTTAACTTCTGGTATTTAGGCCCCGCATTTGAGCAGGTTTCTGATTGTTTGCACATTGCACAACACTGCCCACTACCTCACAGCTGTGCACCAAAGCCAGACAGTTACATTCAATAACTTTTCCCTTAAAAACCCAGACAAAAATATCCATTCACTGAGCTTCTCCATGATTGTTTCTGAAAAGCCACCTCTACTGACAACAGTCTTCAATGTAGCATTATGGACAGTTGGACTGTCTTTGTTTCTCCTGCCAATCTTGACTTGGGTCTCTTGAGGCAGTGTAGCAATTGCTTCATGTACACAGACAGCCATCTACTACAGACAGAGTGTAAGAGATGTATTTACACCAAGAATCTAGAATCCATGCTCTCTCTCACTCAAAGAAGGTTGTCAACTCACCCATCATTACATATTCACATAGTACCACTACTCATACACAGAGTATGCATCAAACAGGTAAACCGACATACGCAGAGGTTCTCTCAAAAAACTTACCAAAACACCAGAGATCTCCAAAACACAAGCCTGCTACAGCTAACACAGTCCCCACAGCACCCTTGACACATAACAACACCAGTGTCTCATCCACTAAGACTGTAAGGTGTAACACTCAAAAAACAAGTTTTCCTGTCATTGGAGACTCAATAGTGAGACACACAGATGTCCTACTTACCAGGTTGGACAAGGAGAAAGTCACAGTGAGCTGCCTGTCTGGTACCAGGACTTGTAAAATCATGGATGCACCCAGGTCTCTCAGCAACTAGTGCCATTATGACTCTGTCATAGTTCATGTTGGTGTGAATGACCTGAGAAATACCTCACTGGACTATATGAAGAGAGTCATGGTTGAGCTCTCTGAGTAGGTATCCCAGGCAGGCATGTCCCTAACCTTAAGCAGCATACTACCCTCACCTAGAATGATGCTACAGTATAAACAAAAAATAAAAATTGATTTCAATAATTGGCTCAGTTTTTGGTGTCATTCAAAGGGGATCCAGTTCCTGTTAGCCTGGGAAACCGTGGTTGAGAGACTTTGCTGCCTTTTTGAAGCAAGGTCTAGAAAACAGCATTACTGATGGGAAATTAACAATCAGAACAAAATAAAGGTTAATACTGCTAAATGCTAGTAGCTTAAACCAAAAGCTGCACTCCCTGGAAGCACTTCTATCACTAGAAGATGTAGATGTCTGTTCAGTCACAGAAACCTGGTTTAAGGCCTCAAAGAGCACCCTGGCCCTGCAAGGTTAGAAAGCCTTTTATACCTTTAGACAAAAAAATGAACATGTGAAAACCAAAAGAGTAAAAAAGAAAAAATCCAGCACCCCGAGTAGGTGTAGCAATTATATTATTTATTATGAACCAGACCGGTTTCAGCAGTCAGCTTTCCTCAGTGGTTTAGTCATGATGATACACTTGACCTTATTTATAGGTAATGCAAATAAAATGATGTGACATCATTTCCTGTATACATAAATCATGACCAAAATTAAACATGTGAATAAAATAAGACAGTGAAATAAGATAATAATAATAACAGTTAGCAATCACGATATTAAACTAGCATACATACCAAAAAATGAAATATTGAAACATTATATTTTGTAATAATGATAGTAATAATAAACCTGTGATATATAGTGGCAAAATTAACACAAGATGTACACAATAAAATACATTATTGATGATTAATAATAACAGAAGGTTCATTGAAGTTTGTCATTGAGACCCGGTGGAAATAAACCACCTAATTTAACTATCCATTAATCCAATCCACTTTGATTTGGTTTCCTTTTGGTCTAACAGTTTGTGCCATCCAGTTTTAAATGATCTATTACCAACAATCTTGTCAATACATATGAAAGAGAATTGGGCAGTTTTGTGTATAACAGTATGTTTAATTAGAGCATTGGTAGGCCTAGCATTTCTTATATCCCCTAAATGTTCTGAGATACGAATCTGGAACTGTCTAGATGTTTGACCAATGTAAAATGCCCTACATGTGCATGTGGCTAAATAAATCACCCACTCCATGCTACAATTTGCAAAATGGTTAATGTTGAATATCTTGCCTGTATTCTTGCTGGTAAATTCTTTGGTGGTAAATATATATTTGCAGAAAGAGCAATGACCACAAGGGTGACAGCCAATTAATCTGTCTCCCAATAGGGTAGTTTGAGTCATGGAAACATCCAGAAGTGTAATTCTTTTGAAATGAGAAAAATGTGATCCCAAAGTTTTACCTTTCCAGTAGGAATAGAGACATCTATCATCCAACCACTTGGCCAAGTGTGTGTGTTGGCTGTCAATATATTCCAATGATTACTAATTATGTCCTGTAATTGATAAGTATTTCTGCCAAAAGTTGTTACTAGTCTGGGTGACTGGACCGAGGACTGTAGAATCTTCTGTTTGTAATCCAACAAACTATCCCTTGATAGGTTGATAGTCATTCCAACTGCAGATTGGACATCCATTTTGTTATAACCTCGCTGTATAAATCTGTTGGAAAGATCATTCTGGCAAAGCTGAAGGTCCAATTTGGATGAGCAAATTCTCTTGATCCTAATAAATTGTGATTTAGGAATGTTTTTTATAATATGTTTGGGATGTAGACTGGAAGCATGTAGGAGACTATTGTATTGTGGATATTTCCTATGCACAGTAGTGCGAAGAGTGTTGTCCACTTCCCTACTTAGGTGGACATCCACGAAGTCAATCTGCTGTATGTCATAATTGGCTGTGAATCTAACACCCCATTTGTTACTGTTCAAATATTCAACAAATTCCATAAGATACTCTGCTCCCCCTTTCCAAACCAGCCAGCAGTCATCTAGGTACCATCTCCAAATATCCATTTCTGGCAAATAAAGGTTGTGTGTTTCAGTATATATAATCTGATCTTCCACATATCCCATAAAGTGATCTGCATATATTGGTGCAAAAGAGACACCCATCGCCATACCCTGAATTTGCCAGTAACATTTGTTTTGAAAATAGAACACGTTCTTGTTTAGAACGTGTTCCACCATACAAATAAGTAAAATATTAAATCCTGGACTATAGATGTTAGAACGTGTTCCGCCATACAAATAAGTAAAGTATTAAATCCTGGACTATAGATGTTGACCTTGTGTAGCCAATATTCCAATGACATTAAACCTGCCCAATGTGGTATGCTAGTATACAGTGATGTAACATCTAAGGTACACATAATCCAATCTGCTTAAAGTTATGATTCAGAAACAATCTGGAGGAACTCCGTGGTGTCCCACAATCTGGCCCATACATATGATAACAAGGGTTTTAAATATTGGGTCAAAAATACAGATAGGGGTTCTGTCAATGAGCCAATGCCTGAAACAATTGGTCTACCTGGAGGTGTAGAATGAGACTTATGAATTTTGGGCAGCAAATATAGGTATTGTTTAGCTGAGTCTTGAGTAGTAAGGTAAAGTTTTGTTTTTATACTGATAATGCCTTCTTCAACAGCAAGTTGTAAAAAATCATCTATTTCTTTTTTAAAACTAGGGGTGGGGTCAATAGGCATGTGTAAGTAATGCTGAGTATTCGACACTTGTCTTATTCCTTCAGCCTAGTAATAACTGGAATCCATGACCACAATGGCCCCACCCTTGTATGCAGGAAGAATGGTAATGTCAGTATTGTTTTTAAGATTCTTAAGAGCCTGTTGTTCCTGAACATTTAAATTGTTTCTGATAATGTTCCCTGTGCCCAACTGATGGTGTAAATCTGTAATAACAGCATTTTGGAATATGGCTACGTGTTTGTCCATGGGAGGACAGAACTTGGATGGTAAGAATCTGAATTCATTGGATCTTTGAGTAGAATCCTGTTCATCAAAAAAGATTTTTAAATTCAATCTTCTACAAAAATCAATAACATCTGATACAAATGTACTTTCATCAACAAATAAACCTGGGATAAAACCTAGACCTTTATTTAACAAAAGTTCTTCCATTGGTGTTAATACATAGTCAGAAATGTTATGCACATTAGAACAGTCTTCATTCATTTGACAGTTGACAGAAAAAGTTCCTCTAGCGTTCTTATGCTTCCTTCCCCCCCTGTGTCTGTGCCTAAAGGGTGATCAACATTGCATACTCCTTTAGGAGTAGGAGAATCTGACATATTAATGGATTCAGTATCAGTAGTCGATGATT
This sequence comes from Protopterus annectens, assembly GCF_019279795.1. Taxonomy (NCBI): domain Eukaryota; kingdom Metazoa; phylum Chordata; order Ceratodontiformes; family Protopteridae; genus Protopterus; species Protopterus annectens. The sequence continues at coordinate 1,033,992,482 of NC_056726.1, read as the reverse complement.
CCTCCCCCAAGCTCCTACTGGATGATGTACCTCTTTTGAGTATGGATCTAGGCCGCTTTTTGCATGTATGTGTGATATTTTTGGTGCCCTCTGCAAATCGTACCCCTTTATATAGCTCAAAGGGTTCCCCCTCTTATAGTCTTCCATATCTCTAGAAAATTTGTTTAATTTTTTTTCTTTAAGAGTCTTGTCAGAGGTAGAAAGTTCTTTAGATAATTTACTGAGTGATTCATGAAAACTCGGTTGATTTTCATACAGCTTTAATGCTTCACACATTTTTTGCACATCACAGATATTGGCTTGAATTGTCCTATCATAATATGAAGATAGAATGTTGACAAACATCATAGCCAAATCTTGCTGTGCAACATTCCACTCTCTAATCAATAAATCATCTGGTTGGCCAACCAACGGTTGCAATTTGGTTCTAAGACCTCTCGGGGCAATGTTCTGATGTTTATATGCCTTGAATAATCTGGAATGCCAGATGTTAGAGCATGATGTTTTGATTTTTTTAGCAAATTGAGTGAATACCATACTACAATCATCAACTGGATCAGTTGTTCCATTAGCAGCAGATCCATTGCTAGGATCAATCCCAAAAATATGAATATCATCTTTATCTGCGCATAATCCTTGTACCATATTATTAAGATCCATGACAATAGATTGTATGTATGTTAAAGCCAAATGTGATGTGTTATATATCAAATTTGTGTTTCTATAAAAAATGATCAGTATTGTACCCAAGAAACAATCCCCAAAAAAGACTCAAGGAAAAGTGTCTTGACCAATCTAAAATAAATGATAGGTATGAAAATGCAGAGGGACCAAAAGTAGCACATCAAATTATTTGGAGCAAGATAACTGTATAGGCCAGTATACTTAAATACAACAGGTCTGTGCCAATATACATGGGACTATATGATATAGAAAAGCAGGAAAAAATGTAACACCTAAACAAAGTACTACGCAAGAAGTCCTGAACAAATGTAATATAGTATATATTAAGAATGTGCTCACATAAAAATGTACATAAAAGAATTGGAGCAACAACTTCTATCTTACGGTATTGTTATAAAACACCACACTGATAGTGTTGTATTTGTAGAGTGAGCCCAACCTTCAAGAATTCAGAACAGGCAACATATGTTCTACGAATGCCATTTGATTAAATCATATTGGGATAAAATAAATTATTTTCTGCAAATGGTATTCAATGATAAATTCCAGATTTCCAAATCTATTATTTTGTTTAATGCACCTGTACCCGACGGTGTGCCAAGAACAGAATATGTAATCTTATGGACTCTCCTAGCTATTGCAAGGAAGAACATTACATCAAACTGGAAATCCAAAGCTTCTCCAACTTTTAAGCAATTCATGAATATGGTGTCAGCAGTATCGCAATTGGAAATGAACACTATTAAAGGAAGAACTGAAAGAACTACATCATTATACGTAGCATGGCAAAAAGTAACTGAAATACTGGAGAATAATGACTGCAGCAGATTATAAACAGGAAACAATTGTATAGAAAGTCAATTATATGTCAACAATAGACACCCTTGTAAATAGTTTATTTTGGTTTTAATGTTTGATATCTGTTTAGAGGTTTTAGCCTACCTTTTTAAATAATTTGTAAATACTTAATTGTCATAAATAACCTGCATTCATGTTTTCTTCATTTTGGAAATGAATAAAAATATTAAAAAAAAAAAAAGAATTCAGAACAGTAAAAGTAGAGTTAAAGGTAAAAAAACATGCACCAGATTGATAACAATCATATTAATATCAGCAGTCTATGTTGTAATATTGTGCTACACGATGTATAAAACCCTTGTTTAAAAAAGATTTAGGGAAATTACACAGACAATAGCAGCAGTTGTGTTATGTCCCACTAAACACGAATATATGGGCTATAATGATATTGAAGAATGTGACTTGCAATCTGCATATTATAACGCCACAGCCCTTAACTGAGATATATTGAAAAAACCAATAAAAAATATTCAATCAAAAACAAATGGTTCACATAAGCAACTCTGCATACACTGTGCTATAAATAAAATTGTAAATTGTAAATACGTGAATCTACAAAACTTGTAATAAAACAAAGTACTGAGTGTCATTAAGCTGTTCGTTAAATGGAGCTAATAAACTGGTCCAATTTAAGTCCAAAAGAATTGTGTATAGTATTGGCTGGATGTCATTAAACAGTACTTGTGTCCTAGAACTCCGTAAGCACTTTCATACAAAGACCAGATGCTGAAACAAATGTATCCAAATGGAGACCAAAAAGTATTGTGAGACCAAACAGATTCCAGTCACAAAGTAAAAAAACAGCATATAATAATGTCCAGATAGTTACGTGTAGAAATATCCCAGCTCGATGAAAAACGGCGTCCAAATGCTGCAATCAATAACTTGAAAATGAACTGGAAGCAATAAACCATACAGAAAAAAGTCCACAATTTGACTAAATGTGAACTACCAGTGTTTAAATATAAAGCACTATATATAAATACCCTGTTCATCCAGAATAACATAAATAGTAGTATCTCTTAGTGAACATAAAGGTATATAAAGTTGTAATACATAGATACTATTTGTAATCTGTACAATATTAGTGCCACAGCCCCTGATTAAGTATTGATATGATGAAAAAGTATAAATCGCATTTCCTACATATGATAAAATGCAATAATTACTGCCAAAAATATATGTCTTATATAGAATTCCAAAAGATATTAGGTTTGAAAAAAAGAAATCAAAAAACAGTACTTGTATTCTCGAACAGTGTAGGCACCTGTACCCAAATAGCAAATGTTGCACTAGTATGTCCAAGTAAAATCCCAAATGGTAAGTAATCCAAAAGGTGTAGTTGGTTCGAGAACCTTGGATAGTCCTAGTAACACCGTAATAATCCCAAATGGTTGAGTTGGAGAAGCGACCAAGCTCGACACAAAATGGCATCCGAATACTGTGCAAACTCTGAAAACGAAAACCCAAACACAATATGGCAAGAATATGCTGGATGAGCAAAATATTGCTTAATGCACAAAACGAAAAAGCCACAAAACCAAAAGAGACAGCTCTTCTATCTATATTAGAAATACATTTACCTTCCATCTAGTTAGACTGGACAACTCCATGGAGGTGTCTATATTATCTTATCGAAGTTTCAGAATATTGAATCTGATATGGTTGACACCATATCATCGAATTCTGAAACATCAAAAGATAAAAGAAAATGCCTAAAAACAAAAATAAATAAAAACTTACCTTTGCTGCCCCCCACACCCCCCCTACTTAAATATACCAACTCCGAGACCGCACTATATTGAACTAAACAGAAATCTCCCCTTATGGAGATTTCCATTTAAATGTTCAATGCTTTTTGCTTTGGCTAACCTGGTGCCAATATCAGCTTCGATATTGACGGCCTTCAACAAAGTAAAGTAGACCCCCATGGAGTTACTCCAGGTCCAGTTTATGGTGGGCAAGACCCCCTTCAAGTCATAGCCATTTATAGAGCTCCCTCCATGGGTCACAGCACCCACAAAGCCTACTTAAAAAACTGGACAATCCAAATTTTACCAAACACACTGGTTATGAAGGATTTCAGTTATCCCACCATCAAATGGGAAACTTACGCGAGCCAAAACTCCCTACCACAAAAGTTTCTTGACTTTGTGAATTCAAATGCCCTGGAACAAATTGTTCATACCCCAACAAGAGGAACAGGCATTCTAGATCTGGTCCCTATCAACATATCTAACAGGTGCACTGCTGCAACTGTTGGACCCTCATTAGATAAAACTGACCACAAATCAGTCACCTTTGAACTGATACTAACATCAGAACTTACAAACCATGAAATCAGACTAACAAACTTCACCAAGGCCAACTATACCCTCCTAGGTGAAGGTATAAATGCATTCCAAGCCCCACCCCAAGCTGAAAGTTGTAACTATGCTGAAGCTTACACTAAAGCCCTGTACAATCACTTACATAAGCATATAAAGTCATCTGTACCAGAAAAAATCAAATCCAGAGCCCCAAGTAAAAACAAGATATTATGGTGGACATACATAATCAACAAACTCTGCAATAAATGCAAAATGTTGCTGTCCAAAGAAACAAAGGCAATCCCTCAAAAATGGAAAAGCAGCCTCCTCAACCTGTGGTCTGAAGAGGCAGACACATTGCGAAAGTGCTTACCTGATTTTGTTTGTTATTTTATTGGAGTATTTGTTTTTGGACAACTTCAGCCTGCTGGACAAATAAGACAACTTGTTAAATCCTCCAAGAGCTCCTTTGAAAGAAACCTAGGAAGTATCGCCAAGGATAACCATAAGACCTTTTACAACTTTATACATAGGCTAAAGTGTAGGACCGAAGCATGTGCAGAACTAATGGCCAATGGTATCACACACACTGACCCCACAGAGATACCAAACCTGCTAGCGGATTGGTTTAGTGAAAATGTTACTTCCTTATCCATTCCTAACTTGCAACAACCCCTCCACCAAACTCCCCCCCACCCTAAATATCTGAAGAGCAGTTCCTCAAAGCCATGTCCAAGGCAAAATACACAGCCTCTATGGGATCAGATGACATCTCAGGCTGTCTTCTAAACAGGCTAAAACATGAACTAGCATCACCAATAAGTACTCTTTTCAATCATAGCCTAACCACAGGCTTTGTTCCTGCAGAATCGAAAATAGCTGCAGTTATTCCCCTCCACAAAGATGGCCTAGCAACAGACCTGGAGAATTACAGACCCATAAGCCTGACCAGCCTGATCTGTAAGGCCATGCAGTGCATCATTCTGGAGCTCATAAATGAAGGCATAGCTGATCTCCAAACTCGGGATCCTACCCAATTCAGCAGGCAGTGTTTTGTTCTACCTTAATGGAATCTGATGCATTCCTCTTTTCTCTGACCAGAAAAGATGGGACTAAGACAGTCGCTAGCTATATCATGCATACCATGTTGACTTCATTAATGATCATTCACTTCCATATGTATATAGTGGAAATGTAGCGAGAAAGTACCAGAAGGCAATATTTTAACATGCTGGGTGTAGTGATTGAAAAAGAGTCCTTTGCTTGCTCTGGCAATGGCCAAGTATACTATTACCTATGTACAGATGATGTGCAGGTATTGCATGTGTAGCTAGCATAGCTGTCAACCTCTTAGCACAAAAAAGTCTGGACAAAGCAAAAAATAATAGCGGGATAAAGCCCACAAAATAGGGACAAATTATAAATACTACTGCAAACGTATGAAGTTGCTAGAATAAAAGGTCTTATGTTACCATGCATTTTCTGAGGGAAACACAAATGTCCATCATTATTTGTGAATTCACTCCTTACTGATTTACCACAAAAATGCAGAAAACCACAAATTTTATGAGGCGCAGACTAAAAATATGAGGCAAAAATCTGGACATTCTGTAAAAATCTGTACAGTTGAAAAGTATGAGTAGGTGTGTCCATCAGAAGTAGGTGCCTCACTGACTAAAGCACAATCCATGGGTGCCACAAGGAAAAGTACTTCATATGTCAGATATGCCTAAGGCTCTTTTAAGCCTACATTACAGATGATTATGTTTTTTTCCATAATCCATAAACATGGCCAGTCCACTGTTCCACAAAGGGGCATCTCATTACATTTCAGTTATGTGTCAGGCAGCTGCCACACCCAGCATGGGTAGTCCACAAATGGAAGATTCTGAACTGGTGGTATAGGATGTATGGTGAGCCTCACCTCCTACGCCTTGCATCTGTGTCTGCTACCTCTATTGATGGGGTGCCTAGCATGCTCTTTCATACAATCCACTCCTTCAGCTTGGTGCATGAATGTGCAGGTAGATGATATTGGCTGAGGGCCTTCTTTCTATAAGTCACTTGTGTAAATGATATCAGCTCCAGCAGAGATACTTTTGAGCTCATATTTGTGTCCAGCAATGTCTGGTATATCTTACTGGTATCAGCCACAGCTTGGCATCTCCCATTATGTGTACTTAATTGTGCTTTATGTGCCTTATGCCAGTTTGTCTTGTCGTGGCACATAATTGCATGCCAGAAAACAGAAGCTAGTCTGTGCTGACATGTGTGCATTGGGCTAGGAAGCATGTTGCTGCTAGTTTCTGTTTTTTATCTGATTTCTCCAGGTTTGCTGTTCTCCTTAGCAGTACCTGCATGTTGCTGTGTTTTAGGACCAGGATAGTCTTAGCAATGGCTTTGCTGTCCTGAATGTTTCCCGGTGATCAGCTAGTTGGTCATCCGTCTTTGGAACGAACTGAAGGGTGTCAACACAGGTGTCTGGTATCAGAGCTGGTCTGCAGTAGGACAAACAAATGCCCGACATTGGATCTAGTCTGGGTAGAAGTTATTGCAGAAAAGCAATCCATATCTCTATAGAATACCCTGCATGAACTGTCATGATTGTATGCTGAGATATGTGTGTACTTTATTTATTTGCATGTGCAATATGTCATATATGTTATTGAATGTTCCCTACTTATCAGATACTCATGCAGGATGTGGTTGATTCCTGACCAGATACAGAACTGTGCCCTGTACCTTAGACTGGGATCATGGATGATGCCCAGGCATAAACAGACATTAATGAGCATGTCACATGTATCTCACATAACCTTCAACATCAAGGCATAGAACCATTTTCAATGGATGTGCACTTATCCTCCAAGTTCTGCCTTTATTTTAATAGACAGATGAGTGTAACCTGTGCATTAAAATGACTGCAGGTAGTAAAAATATATGAATCCTGAAGTAAGCCAGTTTGCTGCTCACTTAGGGAAATGCATGAGTTTGTCCTGTAATGCAGCAAGAACTGGAACAAAATTTGTATGTCACATCCTGAGACACACCTTATCTGTTGGGCTCTTAGGTTACAGGAATGTTCCTTTTACAAGAATTCCAAGAATCATGGATGCATTTGTTCCTCAAGGGATTTAGACTTTCCTGGAAAGTTTGTGTGTGTGTGTGTGTGTGTGTGTGTGTGTGTGTGTGTGTGTGTGTGTGTGTGTGTGTGTGTGTGTGTGTGTGTGTGTGTGTGTGTGTGTGTGTGTGTGTGTGTGTGCGTGTGTAAGTACCTCACAAAGAGGATCCTAGGCCTTAAATATCTGTCCTATATGGACAGACTAAAAAAAAAAACCCAACTATTCTCTGTCTCATATCACCTACTTAGAGGCGATCTCTGCTTGACTTACAAAGCCATGTCTGACCCAGCTCTGTTAGAAATGCTACATCTCACTGTTCTAACTTGTTGATACTTGTGAACCTCTGCTTTCCTTAAAAAAAACAAAAAAACAAAAAGATCTTGCTTTTTTCCCACTTTTCTGAGATTTAAAAAAGTTCAGTTACAGATTTGCTGTTCTGAACTGTTTGTAAGTTTCTTGGAGGCCATTGTTTGCTTGGGCTAAAGGGAAGTCTCTGTGTTCATCAGTGGCAGTGATAAACATTGAGCAGCCTGCCTGCCCCTGTGGGAGTGGTTACTGCCTTGAAACTGTAGTTTTATTGGCCATTTTGGGTCAATTCTAAACTCCTTGATCTCCCTCTCTTAAAACCAGATTGCCTCTTGGTTTTGGCATCTTTTTGGACTTGTTGGCTGTTGGTGAAGCACCCACCAAGAGGAGAAAATGCTGAGAGAAGAAAGGAGCCACTTTTGAGATTTTAAGTATTTTGCTTCAGATTATTTGTTAAGTTTTTCTGCAGTGCCGCCTACTTTTGAGCATTTTCTGGCTTGTTAAATTTGATTTATGTGTTGGTAACTGTATTTAGAACACAACCTAGAGCTGATAACTGAATTTCCTGCCTGCACTTATTTTTAAAATCATTTTTTTCTTAAAACTTGCATTTTATCTGTCTCTGGCCTAGCACTCAAGTGTGGGGTCATTTACTGCACTGTTCTAACTTGTGCACCTCTGCTTTCCTTAAAAAAATCAAAAAAACAAAAAAATCTTGCTTTTTTCCCACTTTTCTGAGATTTAAAAAAGTTCAGTTACAGATTTGCTGTTCTGAACTGTTTGTAAGTTTCTTGGAGGCCATTGTTTGCTTGGGCTAAAGGGAAGTCTCTGGTTCATCAGTGGCAGTGATAAACATTGAGCAGCCTGCCTGCCCCTGTGGGAGTTGTTACTGCCTTGAAACTGTAGTTTTATTGGCCATTTTGGGTCAATTCCTAACTCCTTGATCTCCCTCTCTTAAAACCTTCTTTTGCGCGGTTTTGCATGTTTTTGCGCATAGCGCAACATCGGGCAGCGCCGCCTAATTGGGTTTAAACTATTCCTGGCTCCACAAAGTCTGTTCTTCACTTTTTCCCTTAGAACTGCTCTATCTCTCAAATTAAACACCATATTCTCATTCTAAGGCCTCTCACTGGTCCAAATAAGTAATTTTACAAGTTAGCACTAATAAACCATAAGCACTACTTACGCTTATACTCTCTATGATTACCTTGTCCCCTATTGGTCTGTTTTAATTCAGTTCCCTATATTACTCTAGCATGTCCAAAGGTCAGTCAATGGTTTCCTCTCCAGTCCAGCTGGTGAATCTGGGAATTTTGAGGCAATGTTACAACTGTCTCATGTACACGGACAACCCTCTCCTCCTCCAAACAGGTTCAAATATATGTGAGAGATGCAACCATATAGCCAAACTGAAGGCTGAGCTCTCTCATCTCAAAACTGGTGTAACCAGTCAGGAGGAGAAGGTAACCTCACACAACACAATTCCAGTATCACATAGTCCCACCACAACAGCGAACCAAACACATAAAAACACAAAAACATACTCGGAGGCTCTAAACAAAAATCCACCTAAGCAACAGAGACCTCCAAAGCAGACATCCAAGCAAACGCTACCCCAGAACAAAACACGTACAACACATAGCACACAAAGTCAGTGTGCCAAGCAGTCACAGCCCTTAAGGCTGAATAACACACCTGATACTCTTGTAATAGGTGACTCTATTGTCAGATACACTGACGTTCCGCTCACCAGGCTGAATAAAGAGAAAGTCACAGTGAGCTGCCTGTCGGGCGCTAGGATCCGCCACATAACGCAAGCACTCAGGTCACTCAAAAGCAAATACAAATATGACTCAGTCATTGTACATGCTGGCGTGAATGACCTGAGACCTACCTCCCTTCACTACATGAAAAGAGACATAGAGGAGCTCTCTGATCATGTAACCCAGGCCGGTATGACCCTGACCTTGAGCAGCATCTTACCCTCACCTAGAATGATGCCACAGTATAAAGACAAAATGAATGATTTTAACAATTGGCTAAAATTTTGGTTTCATTCAAAGGGGATCCAGTGTCTGTCAGCCTGAGATGACATGCTCGACAAGCCACGTTGCTTTGCTAGGGACGGCTTGCACCTGTCACCCCTGTGCTTTTGGATATTGGCAAAGCCTCTTGCCACCTCCATAGTGCCTTTTTTAGGCATGGCTCAAAAGTCAAACCCACCTCCATAGACAGCACAAGGAACAAGAAACTAAGGGTAATGCTGCTAAACACCAGAAGTCTTAACCTCAAGATGCATGCACTCGAAGCTCTCCTCAGTATGGAGAACATCGATATCTGTGCAGTGACAGAAACCTGTTTCAAGGCTCCAGAGAGCACCCCAGCACTAACAGGTTATACCTCATATCATGCTTTTCGGCCTCAAAACCAGGACCGAACCACAAAAGAAGGGGGAGTTTCCATATTTATCAAGGATATCCACACCTCCAAGTTAGTGGCATTGCACAAAGTATCGGAGACCATCCATGTGCAACTGACAGTGGGCAAGACTGCTTTTCAGTTTATAGCATCCTACAGACCTCCCTCTCAAAGTCAGTAATCCCACTCGGCTTTCCTGAAAACATTGGAGAACATGAAGATCTCTCCGAACACCATTATATTGGGCAACTTCAACTACCCAAACATAGACTGGGAGCATTACTCAAGCCCCAGCACCTTAGCCCAAAGGTTCCTCGAATTTATAAACTCAAATGCTATGGAAAAACTAGTCACCACTCCCACAAGAGGGGAAAACATACTAGACCTGATCATTACCAACATGGGGACTCTATACTCCATACCAGAAGTATATCCCTCATTGGTAAGATCAGACCATAAATTAATTTCACTGGATATCCACATCCCGACCCCACCCCCAGCCCAGAAAACCACAGTGAAAAACTTCTCAAAAGTGAACTTCACACTTCTCAAAACCGAAGTGGAATCTTTCAAGGCCCCAGGGCCAGTGGAAACTATGGCCCAAACTGCAGAATCCTATATAAACGCATTCTATGGACATCTCCAGGAATGCATGGATCATGCTATCCCAAACAAAATCAAGACCCAATCATCCAAAGGCAGGCGTCCAGTCTGGTGGACCCCAGCCATAAATAAACTGTACAACAGAAGGAGGAAGCTACTACATGATAGAGCAAAATCCCTAAAAGGGAAGGCATATCTGATCAGTACTAGCAAAAAATTATGATCCCTCATAAAATCCTCCAAGGCCAGCTTCGAGAGAAAATTTGCACAGGGCACTAAAGACAATCATAAGGGTTTTTTCAGTTATGTTAGGAACCTGGGATGCAACTCCCAGACTTGTTCTGAGTTGATTCTAAGCGACAAAAAATACACTGAACCCACAGACATCGCCAATATCCTGGCAGACAGGTTCAGTGCAAACTTCTCCACCCGCACCCCCCCCCCCAAAAGAGCAAGTATCTATCCCGGCAGAGTGCAGCCTCCCAAACATCTCTGATGCTCAGGTGAAGGCCGCCCTCTCCAAAGCAAAAAACACTGCTTCCATGGGACCAGATGGTGTCCCGGGTTGCATCCTACATGAACTCCAAGAAGAACTAATCCCTCAAGTAAAACTGCTGTACAATCTCAGCCTCACTACAGGATATGTGCCCAAAGAATGGTGTACAGCAAAAGTGGTCTCACTCCACAAAGTTGGCGCTTCTGCGGACCCTGGAAACTATTGCCCCATAAGCCTGACTAGCCTAGTCTGCAAGGCTATGGAGAGCATCATCATGGAACTCATAAACAAAGACATTGGGGACCTACAGACACTAGATCCTACCCAATTTGGCTTCATCAAGGGCAGATCCTGCCTTTTGAACCTGGTCAACTTCTTCGAAACAGTCACCAAGGCCATAGATGAAGGGGAGGTAGTCCACACAGCCTATCTGGACCTCGCAAAGGCATTTGACACAATACCCCACTTGGGCATCATAGATAAGCTATCCAGCCTAAATATAAACCCCTATGTCACAAGATGGGTTGCAAACTGGCTCAAAGACAGAACCCACAGAGTCAGAGTTTCTGGAGCCATGTCAGACTCGAAACCGGTCACAAGTGGCGTCCCACAAGGTTCTGTCCTGGGACCTCTCTTGTTCGGTATTTACTTTTCTGAGGTACAGGCCAATGTGGGAGGACTATGGCTCACCAAGTTCGCAGATGACTGCAAACTGGGCGCCAGATTTAACTCTCCAGCTGACACAAACATCCTTCAAAAAGGTCTCACAGAGATGGATAACTGGTGCCAGAGCCATGGTCTAAAGCTAAATGCCAAAAAGTGTATAGTCATACCCTTTGGCAAAAACAATGTGCCCACAAATTACCACATAGGTGGTAACCCATTAAGTACAGAGAAAGTAATTAGGGATCTGGGGACCCAAGTTGATAGCAATCTCTCCTTTAACAACCACATGGCCAAAGTGGTTAGAAAGACCTTCTACATAGCCCACCTCATCATGAAAGGATTCACATCTAGATCAAGAGAGGTAATCGTGCCCCTTTATTCATCCCTCATCAGACCCATCATAGAATACAATGCCCCCTTTGGGATGAACCTTACCCAACACCTGCAGCAATTAGAAAGACCCCAAAAGTACCTCATCAGGAGGATCGAGGGACTCAAACAGATGCCATATGCTGCTCGGTTAAAAAAACTCCAGCTCTACTCAGTTGCATACAGCCTACTTCAAGGTGATCTATGCCTGACATATAAAGCTATGTCCAACCCAGAATTAATGAACATGCTCCACCTCAGTAAATCTAAATCCCTTAGAGCCACGCGCTTGAAGGACTTGAACCTCAGCTCAGAAATAAATACAACATGCTGGAGGGACAGATTCATAACCCAGAGGCTCCCTTCGCTCTGGAATAGAATTCCAATTCATGATAGGCAGAGCACCTCACTGACTCTCTTCAAGAAGAATATTGATGAGTGGATGGGGGATCGTAGGTTTGTCCCGGGGATTACTTCCGTGTCACTATTAGACAGAGGCACAGTAAACTAAACTTTAAAAAGGGCACAGTATACTCAAATCAAGGGGTGGCGTAAGCCAAACTCAATCAGGCTAGGCTTATAAATGCCCCAGGGCAGATAGCCTAGTATGAACCTATGAACCTAAAGAAATCCCAATCCCTCCGCACAACATGCTCCAGAGACCTCAACCTCATTACTACAATCAAAAGAACATGCTGGAGAGACAGGTTCATAACCCAGAGACTGCCCATGCTATGGAATAGACTTTCCACACATGTCAAGCAGAGCACCACACTCACCCTCTTCAAGAGAAATCTTGATGAGTGGATGGGAAATATAAAATTCACCCAGGGATCACTCCAGTGGCTTTACTTGACAGAGGCACTGGGAACTAATGATGGGTGGCATGATGCCAGGGTAATCCTATGGGCTAGGCTTGTAAAGGCTCCAGGGCCATTAGCCTAGTACACACCTATGAACCTATGTGTGTGCGTGCACGCACGTGCGTGTGTGTGTGTATCATACTTGGTCTACAAATGTTACACATAATTTGTATTAGATTATGATCTAGGCATTACTGGAAGCTAATATCCTGTTCACTGAATCTACACTATGTCTGGTGCTGAATCTCACTGGGATGGTGGTGCCCATGTCTAAATGGTACTGGTGTTTTTTGCATGGTGTACATTGCCAGTACTAAGTTATGACATAGTGACACTGCTCTGAATGTTGGCGTATTAGCTTTGTTATGCTTGCCCACTTAGGTGTGCCCTTCCAGGTTTTATTCTGCCTTACACTGGCACAACACCTTGGAAGTTCCTCGCCTTTTGTAATGTACTTTGCTGAACCCTCACTATGTGACTGCACAGACTGCTATCTCACAACAGCTACATATTTTTTAAGGTTTCCACTTGGACTAAGTTGTACTAACTCATCTCCACCAAGTACATGACTTGTGTCCTGTATCAGCTTGGCTGCAGCATTGTTAACAGTCCCAGCCTTCCAAGGGGCATTTATACCGCTTTCATCTCCCTAGTTTAGGAACTTGCACAACCTTTTTAACCTATATATGCAAAGCAAAATTGCAGTGCACATGACTTTTTATAGACAGACTAATTACAAAAGCATAGTTTTATGGTGAAAAGGAGCTCTTCAAGTAATTTTTATGGCTATATCCAAATTAACTTCCTTGCTGTGTGACACTTCAGCTGTAAATCATAATCACCTGGTTGGTCTGCATGCATCTTTGTTTTTTTGCAAAATGAGTTTTATACTTAACATTTCCCTTTTTCAACAAGTTCCTTATGCAGTGGTTCCCAGACCAACAGTATGGTTATCTATTTCTCTTTCCACCACATCCTTCCCCTTCTGCAGTACAAATGGCAGAAGAATTCAGTCAGCTTGCATACTTTGCATTATCTTATTTCCCCTTCTGTTGTCCTTAAAAAGGAAACAGACCAGCAGAATAGCAATTTCTTGATTAGTAAGAATCATATGGTCGATGGTTACATACAGAATTTGGCCGAGTTGAAGAAAGAAATAGCATAGCAATGCACTGAGGCAGATGAGGTGCTGTATAACTGTTTTAAGATCTGCATAACACTTTTAAAATAAGAGTCACAGAGAATGGTCATAGAACTTAACAACTGCATCAGCCATGACAGTATGGGATGGGAGATGAAGCCATCCATCTAACCACAGCCACTTTTCCCATTTTTGCCCAACAGTGGCAATCATCTAGAGCCAAGGTTCACATGGCCAGGTGACTAGACCTGCCTCAGTTGCTCTTCCATACCACATAGACCTATGGCCAGTTTAGTGTCCAATCCACCAACTGCCTGTCTGTGGAATGTGGTAGGAAACTGGAGCAGCCAGAAAAAAAAAACACATGAACATAGATAGGGCATGCAGACTCCACACAGAAAGCACCCCAGCCAAGAATCAAACATGAAAACCTCTCTGTGAGGTGATAGTGCTATGTCTGCTGTGCCAGATGGGAGATGAATCAAAGTAGAGAGAAAAAAAAGGGTTTGCTTTTCAAAATTCAAAAGGCTTTTTATACTCTACTGTATACATTGGTATGAATAACCAAAGAACTGAGAATAACTGCAAGTTGTTTGTCAGTCTTTTGTTGCACAAAGATTGACAGTAGCCTGGTATCTCTGGCATTACAGACTAAAAGCAATTTAAGAAGCTACTTTAGCTTAGAGCTTGGTTAAGCAACTGACAGAGAGCAAATGAAGCAGAAAGTTGCAAATAAATTGTGCCTTCTGTTCAGAAGTACCCAGTGCACCTGTTTAACTACCTCCGCTGGCACATTATAAACTGAAGTCATTCATTTAAAGTCATATGTACAGGCAATGCACTTAGAGCTTTCTAATGCCATCAAAAGCAGATATAATTTAAGTTAAGAGAGACGTGCTTATAAATGCTGATTGTCTTGTCCACTATCCTTAACAAATGCACTGGTATGTTATTTTTTGTAAACAAACATTTAAGCCTTCATTTCAAACTTCATTTCAAACTGCTATGAAGGCAGAATTGCAGCAGGCACTAAAAACAACAACAAAGCCTTCTATAGTTATATCAAGAATCTCCATGGCAATACCCAGGTTTTCTCTGAGTTACTGCACAATGGTACCTCCTATACTGAGCCAAGAGATATTGCCAACATACTGGCTGACAGATTCAATGCCAACTTTACCCTTCTCTCTCCCACCTAAAGGACCAATCAGAATACTGGAGGAATGCCAAGCACCCAGCATTACTGCAGCACAGGTTAAAGCTGCATTGTCCAAGGCCAAGAGTACAGCTTCCATGGGACCCGACAATATCCCTGTATGTTTTCTACATGTACTACAACGTGAACTGGCACCACATCTGTGTGCTCTGTTCAATCACAGCCTCATCTCAGGCTTTGTTCCTACCGAATGGTACACTGCTAAAGTCATCCCTCTGCATAAAGGGGGAGTGACTACAGACCCTGGGAATTATCGCCCCGTTAGCCTGATGAGTCCAATATGTAAGGCTATGGAGTGCATCATCATGGACCTAATTAACAAGGATATAGTGAAGCTCCAAACTCTAGATCCCACACAATTTGATTTTGTGAAAGGTAGATCATGTCTGCTCAACCTGGTTGACTTCTTTGAGTCAGTCAACAGAGCTGTGGATGATGGCAAGGCAGTTCCTAAAGCCTACCTCGATCTGGCCAAGGCCTTTGATACCATTCCCTACTCAGGAATTATTGATAAACTCACCAAACTAGGCATCAACCCATATATCACTAGGTGGGATGAAAACTGGCTCACAGATAAAATCCACAGTGTGAAAGTAGCAGACTCCAAGTAAGACTGTCCGACAGTCATGAGTGTAGTCCCACAATTATCGGTCCTGGATCCTCTCCTGTTTGGCATCTACTTCTCAGAAGTCCAGGCCAACACTCAAGAATTATTGATAAGTTCACCAAAGTAGGCATTAACCCCTATATCACTAGGTGGGTTGCAAATTGGCTCACAAACAGAACCCACAGTGTGAAAGTAGTGGACTCCAAGTCAGACTGCCGACCAGTCACGAGTGGAGTCCCACAGGGATCGGTCCTGGGTCCTCTCCTGTTTGGCATCTACTTCTCAGAGGTCCAGGCCAACATGGAAGGACTCTGGCTGACCAAGTTCACAGATGACTGCAAGCTGGGAGCCATTATTAACTCCCCAAGTGATGTGGACATCCTACAGAAAGGCCTCATTGAGACCAATGACTGGTTTCAAAACCATGGCCTTAAGCTTAATGAAAAAAAATGCATTGTCATCCTCTTTGGAAAAAACTCAGTTCCCACTAATTACCACATAGATGGGAGCCCACTGAACACTGAAGGCATTATAAGAGATCTGGGGACACAAGGTAACAGCAACCTCTCCTTCGACCACCACATTGCCACTGTGGCCAGAAAGTCCTTCTATGTGGCACATCTCATTACCAAGGGTTTTGTATCCAGGAAGAAAGAGGTCATCAACTCTCTCTACTCTTCTCCTCATTAGACCATTCATTGAGTATAATGCCTCATTTGGCATGTACCTCACTAGACACATGCAACAGCTGGAAAGGCCAGAGAAGAGGATCCTAGGCCTTAAACGCATCCTACATGGACAGACTTAAAAATCTCACGCTGTTCTTTGTCTCATATAATCTACTAAGAGGCGATCTCTGCTTGACTTACAAAGCCATGTCTGATCCAGCTCTGTTAGAAGTGCTACATCTAAAGAAATCCCAATCCCTCTGCACCACATGCTCCATAGACCTCAACCTCATTACTACAATACAAAGAACATGCTGGAGAGACAGGTTCATAACCCAGAGACTGCCCATGCTCTGGAATAGACTTCCCATGCATGTCAAGCAGAGCACCTCACTGGACCTCTTCAAGAGAAATCTTGATGAGTGGATGGGAAATACAACGTTCACGCCGGGGGTCACTCAAGTGGCTCTACTTGATAGAGGCACTGGGAAGTTACATCGGGTGGTACAATGCCAGGGCAGTTCTATGGGCTAGGCTTGTAAAGGCTCCTGGGCTATTAGCCTAGTACACACCTACGAACCTATGAAATGTAACATTTACTTCAGCATATTCTTCACACTAAGTTAAAAGGTGTGGATAAAATATAGTTGTCATTAGCCTATGGTATATCTTTCAAAATCATCTAAAAATAACTGCCTAGATTTATGTCTGCAGTCACAGCAGCATTAATTGCATTAACTTATATTAATTTCTATTTTTAAGCTATGTTTTTTTTTCTCTGATTTGTTTCAATGGAACATACAATTAGGCAAAATGGGAACAATCACAAATACACTGCACATCCCAATCAACTTCTCAGCACATGTATTCCGAAGAAAAAGCAAAAATAATGGGGGGGGGGTTGAGGGACAAATTCATGGACAGATTTTTAAATATTGCTTTATGAACAAAGAGGCTGGAAAAACATATTTTGTATTACAATGCATTTAGTGAAGAATATGAAGTTAAAATTCAAATGCCTGCATTTAATTACATAATTCCTTAATGATTTTTGCCAGTAAACCAGAAATTTTATAAGGAACAGACAAAATATAAGAGGTAAAAATCTGGACATTCTTTGAAATTCTGGAAAAGTTGGGAGATGCTGTCCAGGTTACCGTTCTGCTTTAGTAACACCAACCCCACCTCATGCAATAGAAGTCTAAGCAGTGAGTACTTCCTCCACCCTTAATACAAAGGTAAAGACACTGTTGACAATAAACTGGTACTACACAGAAAGAACACAAGCTAAACAAACTGACCTGTAGCAATGAAAACAACACTCAAACCACTTATTAAAAGGGCTCGTTTATTTCATAACACAGTTTTGTACTTCCATTCCCAATTTCAGGAACTTCATCAGAGCTAACATCATTAAAAAGTAACAAAATTAAATAGTTAAAAACTGTGATCACATGATTCTTACTAACCAATAATTGTACTACTCCAGTTATCACTTAATTAAAACTTATGACATCATAATTAGGCATTTAGGTACTTTAGTTTTAAAAGTGAATTAATCAAAACAGAATCATTTAACCCCAGATGAGTTCTGGCATCTAATCTTAGCTGCCCTTCTAACTCATGTTAGAAGCATTTTGATTGCCGTTCAACTCATGTGGTATATACTGGTTTCTGTATTTCATGTAAATGCTTTTACATATAAAAACAATGAGAACATCATCAGACCGCATCAAGGAGCACTTGGCAACCATCTGTTTGTGTAATGATAATAACGCATTTGCTAAGCATAGCATACAGTGTGCTAGTTTTTCAGGTTTTAATTTTTTTGTGTTGGAACAAGTCGAAGAATTTTTTGGAGACTGTAATTCATTTCTGGAGTTCAGAGAACACAGCTGGCAGTTGCTACTAAATGCTGACTCTGTACTGGGACTGAATGAAAGTATTAATATTAAATGTGCCTTGTGCTGGTTTTCTTAACTGTCTCTTACCGTTTTTTTACTACTTTTCCCCAAACTTTCTTTATTTTTATGACCACTGTTAGAGTGTTCTTTTACTTACATCAGATGGTTTAAAATTACTGGCTGTTGTAATTGTTTATTTTCAAACACTGTAAAGTTATTGGCTTAACTTTAAATAATTTACTTGTTCCACACTATTTATTGAAACAGTTTCACAGGTTTTTCATTCTAATGAAGTTCTTGTAACCAGTAAAGAACGAAAGCTCTCAATACTGGCCCTGCCTTATTGTATTTCTCTATTTATGCCACTGACGTGTTTATAACTGCTTTTGTAATGTTTTTACTTGGGATGAGGCACAACGATCAAGCTAATCTCTTCTTTATTCTCTCTCCCTATCCCTCCTCCTATCCTTCCTTCCCACAAACCCCACCTTTTTTCTCCTCCTACCTCCCTACCTACTACCGCTTTACTATCACTGTTCCTACCAACTGCCAACTGCCTACTCATCTAACAATGAACCTCTTACTTGTATTTCCCAGTAAACAGTAATATATGTGGTTATTCATTGTCTACGAACCTGCCAGACTTACCTGGTGAATGCAGTCCACATAACTAACTTTGACTAGGTTACAAATCCTGCTCCATATATGCCAGACTTGTTTAGAGTCATAACATCTTTTCCATTTTATCTACCTCACTCTAACAACTTGCAATTCAACTTCCCAGTCTCTAACCTGGAATCACTGCTTAATGTCTGATATTTGATCTGATGTTGACAAAGTAATTTTTTTGCACACTCTATGCTACTTCAGACTTTCTGCTGCTACTATATCCTGCTATCACCACACTATGGCACTCTATCTCCATTGCTAAATTGTATATTGTTCTTTTCTCACTGCCTAATATTAACCTTTCCCTCCCTTTACTCACTGTTACCTACTCTTAGGTTCACAGATTAATACTAAGCTAACTGCCATTGTGAGCCATTTTAAGCCTAGTCAATTATCCCTTGTGAGATTCAAACCCTGCACCTTATGTTTGTAAGGCAAACACCTTAACCATTAGGCCACCCTCCCAACACTACTTAAGATCTTCTTTGCCTAGAACTACCATTTCTCTCTGCTATTACCCTTGCACTTACCCTCTCTCAAACACCTCTGCTATTTACCTTCCTTTTCTCCTTCTCTCAATTACCTGTATCTTTCCCCAGTACCATTCATCTGTTCTCTCCTGGCTTACCTGTACTCCCACATACTTAACATCCCTCTCTCCCTTTATTTTTCAGCAACCCAAACCGGAGAATCACTGTTCTCTACTCCTCTCTCCCAGAAAAAGACCTGATCAGAGTACCAGCTTTATGGTATAAAACTGAAAGAGAACAGCTGCATAATCTTGAGTACTCAATGTACATCTCTTACATAAACTCCTTCACTTAAAATAAGTAATTTAACTCCCAGTTGTTATGTTGTGGTTCTGGCATGCACACTGCTCTCAGAAGCCTCACACTCTCTATCCCTCCTGCCTCTACCCCCCCCCCCATTTAGACTGCAGGAAAATACTAGTTCCTGTAGAAGAGACTGACAAACCTCAGTTACACTTACAGTTAGCTACTTTTGTTCAGAGGTACTTCACATTAATAAAACTCGCTTACCTTTTTTCCTTAGTTTCCTTTTTTATCCCACTTTAGTTACTTTTATCAAACTCAGCTCTAGAGTCACTGGTTTTGGTTTGCTGATTGTTTCCCTTCATAGAGAACCCCTTCAGCGGTGTTCAGCCCACTCCATTCACTTGCTCTGGTCTCTGGCTCACTCTGCTCCCGTACCCTACCCTAATTTCCACCCACCCCCACTTTCCCTTAACTTATACCTAACTAGCCCCTCCCCTCATTAACCTCCATACAATCACCTATTTATATCCTTCTAATCAATCTTCATAATCATAGCCACTCCTCCCTCAAAGTCTATCATTCCAACCTACTTCTCCCTACCCCACCTGTATATAACCTTCCTACACTATATCTGAAGTCACTACTCTCGACTACTCTTCTCCCTTCAGTACCTACTAGACATCTACAAGGACCACCCCTGTTCACAGCCTAACCTCTCCTCAATCTATTTACTTCTCCATCCACTCCTAATCACTTCCCTCCACAGCTCACATCTACCAAAATACTTAAGTCCCACCCAAGATACCCAATAACACTTCCAAAGTCGGCTGTTTTAAGTCCCATTTCTGTTCACATCTCACTCTTCAAGGCGAACTAATATGCCCTCTATCACTACACTCACACTCTCTACCCTGTTCCATTGCACACTCTTTATACCCCTACTAATTCTTTCTGATCTATGCCCCATCCCTTTCTATACTAACTTCTCTCCCAACTGCTCTACATCCACCTTCTTACCAATCCCACCCCGTTGCTATACTGATATATCCCCAAGCCTCTATCAACTAAATCCCCTCTTTCAACACAAAGTAAAGCATAATACCTCACCTATTAAAAAACAGTTGAACTTATTTTTACTACCTTCTCTATATTTTCAAACAAGCCACTCCAAATGTACCCCAAACATCAGACACCTATATCACATCTTCAAGCCCCCAACCATAGCATTATGTGGTGATATACACCTTAATCCTGGACCCACCCCACTCACCATTCCCACCTCACCCATCCACAGAAACCACCATAAGTTGTTATACATTGTACACCTAAATCTTCAAAGTATTCAGAATAAAATCTCTGACTTCCATACATGGGTCGCCCACCAATAACCAGACATCATTCCAACCACCGAGACTCATTTAAAACCCCATATTAAAGACAATGAATTTCTCATCCCCAGGCTGTCAAATGATAAGGTTAGATAGGATCCATAAAAATGGAAGTGGTGCTGCCGTCCTATTTTCCAACTCCAACAATCTTGTTCCATGTATTAACCCCATACCACAGTTCTCTAACAAATAAATTCTTCTATCATTCTTAAACATGCACAACAGCAAAAAACGTTGTATTGTAGCCCTCTATATACCCCCTATAAATAGCATTCCAATATTGGAAGACATCCTAGCATGGATTTCCTCCAATGTTAAAAATGAGACTATCATACTAGGTGATGTAAATATCATTTGGCTGAAACTCAACTCCAATCACCCATCTTCTAATATTAATCTCTTCAACTTCACCCAGCTCATAAAAGCCACCACCAGACCCAACAAAAGGAATGATAATGGAACAGTCTTAGACTGGATTCTGGTCACAAACCCCAACAAAATATCCACAACCAGAATACTTCCTGATACTCTCAATGATCATATTCCTGTATTCATTAATCAGGCTTCCCCCTCCAGTCAAAGTCAGCATCAGTATAAACAAACAAGGAATATGACTTCATTCAACCCCATCACAGGATCATAGGCTCATAGGCGGTTACTAGGCTAACGGCCCTGGGGCCCTTACAAGCCTAGCCAAGTGTTTATCCCCAAAAAAGAAACCTCAGTCAGCACCTGTCATCCCTGTCAGTGAGAGATAAAGGTGGAACCCCCCTGGACAAATTAGTGGTTTCCTATCCACTCATCAAGGTTAAGCTTGAAGAGGGTCAGTGAGGTACTCTGTTGGACATGTATGGGAAGTCTATTCCAGAGACAGGGCAGCCTACTACCATCTTCAATAAAATTCTAAAATCAACAGACTGGCACTTATTAAAACCTCTCCCACTTGATGAAGCTGTTGATTACTTTAATACCACTTTTATGAATACTCTTAATAGCCCTGCACCATTACGTGTACAGAGAGTGAAAAATAAACATGCCCCTTGGATAACCAAACTCACTAGGCTTCTCATGCATGTCAGAGACAAAATTTGGAAGCAATGGCAGGCACATTGAAATACCTCAGACCTACTAAAATTCAAAGAACTTTGCAACCAAATAAAAAAAAACTAGTCAACAGAAACAAAAAAGAACATTACGTAAAACTTCAGTCTAACCGTCAGCAGAACCAAACAAAATTCTGGAGTTCAGTTACCTCATTACTCAACCCAGGCAGAAAAAATAACCCCTACCCTTACCCTGACAAATGTCCTGAAGAAATATCTTCCCTCTTCAATACTTTCTTTATTAACTCCATAGCTGACAGCACAGCTAAATTCTCTCAAACAACCCACTCCACTTGCCACACTTCCACACCTAGTTCACCCACTCACTTCCCCTCCCCTATAAACACCCAACACTCACAAGAACTCAGTCCCCACCCCTCTTCTACCTGTACCCTCAAACCCACCACAATCTCAACCAAAAAACCTTTGCTTCTAAAAGTAAAACCCTGCTGTAATGCTCCAGATAACACCCACAGAATACCTAAAAATTGCCACCGACAATGTCTCTTACTCCCGTAATCATCCTTATAAACAGATCCATGCTCGAGTTCAACATCCCCCAAAGCCTGAAAAAAAGGCCTTCATTCTCCCCCTCCATAACGGTGGCAATAACACTGACATCAGCAACTTCTGACCCATTGCAATTCCTTCTCCAATTTCCAAAATTCTAGAAAAATGCATCAGAAGACAACTTCTCCACTACCTTTTTGACATCCAAATACTTTCACCAACACAACATGGCTTCAGGCCAGGCCATAGCACCACAACTGCCCTTCTCTCCTTTATGGATACAATAAACAGAGCCAGTGATGCTGGCAAAATTGTCTCCACCCTCTTCCTTGACCTATCCATAGCCTTTGGCACTGTTTATCACCCTAGACTCCTTACCCAGCTCTCTAAGACAGGTCTGTCCCCCCATACTCTAAACTGGTTTTCTAGTTATCTAAATGAAAAGCAACAAGTGTCACACAGACACACCCCTCAGCATGTCTAGACAGTCATGAAAAATAAAAA